>NC_082686.1:107036737-107336737 GCF_949987515.2 Delphinus delphis | reverse complement strand
CTGCATCTATTGTGATGACCATATGGTTTTTCTCCTTCAATTTGTTAATGTGGTGTATCACATTGATTGATTTGCGTATATGGAAGAATCTTTGCATTCCTGGAATAAACCCCACTTGATCATGGTGTATGATCCTTTTAATGTGCTGTTGGGTTCTGTTTGCTAGTATTTTGTTGAGGATTTTTGCATCTATGTTCATCAGTGATATTGGCCTGTAGTTTCTTTCTTTGTGACACCCTTGTCTGGTTTTGGTATCAAGGTGATGGTGGCCTCGTAGAAGGAGTTTGGGAGTGTTCCTCCCTCTGCTATATTTTGGAAGAGTTTGAGAAGGATAGGTGTTAGCTCTTCTCTAAATGTTTGATAGAATTCGCCTGTGAAGCCATCTGGTCCTGGGCTTTCCTTTGTTGGAAGATTTTTAATCACAGTTTCAATTTCAGTGCTTGTGATTGGTCTGTTCATATTTTCTATTTCTTCCTGATTCAATCTTGGCAGGTTGTGCGTTTCTAAGAACGTGTCCATTTCTTCCAGGTTGTCCATTTTTTTGGCATAAGGTTGCTTGTAGTAATCTCTCATGATCTTTTGTATTTCTCCAGTGTCAGTTGTTACTTCTCCGTTATCATTTCTAATTCTGCTGATTTGAATCTTCTCCCTTTTTTCCTTGATGAGTCTGGCTAATGGTTTATCAATTTTGTGTATCTTCTCAAAGAAACAGCTTTTAGTTTTATTGATCTTTGCTATCGTTTCCTTCATTTCTTTCTCATTTATTTCTGATCTGATCTTTGTGATTTCTTTCCTTCTGCTAACTTTGGGGTTTTTTTGTTCTTCTTTCTCTAATTGCTTTAGGTGCAAGGTTAGGTTTTTTATTCGAGATGTTTCCTGTTTCTTAAGGTAGGATTGTATTGCTATAAACTTCCCTCTTAGAACTGCTTTGCTGCATCCCATAGGTTTTGGGTTGTCGTGTCTCCATTGTCATTTGTTTTTAGGTATTTTTTGATTTCCTCTTTGATTTCTTCAGTGATCACTTCGTTATTAAGTAGTGTATTGTTTAGCCTCCATGTGTTTGTATTTTTTACAGATCTTTTCCTGTAATTGATATCTAGTTGCATAGCGTTGTGGTTGGTAAAGATACTTGATACAATTTCAATTTTCTTAAATTTACCAACGCTTGATTTGTGACCCAAGATATGATCTATCCTGGAGAATGTTCCATGAGCACTTGAGAAAAATGTGTATTCTGTTGTTTTTGGATGGAATGTCCTATAAATATCAATTAAGTCCATGTTGTTTAATGTATCATTTAAAGCTTGTGTTTCCTTATTTATTTTCATTTTGGATGATCTGTCCATTGGTGAAAGTGGGGTGTTAAAGTCCCCTACTATGAAAGTGTTACTGTTAAAGTCCCCTACTATGAAAGTGTTACTGTCGATTTCCCCTCCCCTAACATAAGGCTGTTAGTATTTGCCTTATGCATTGAGGTGCTCCTATGTTGGGTGCATAAATATTTACAATTGTTATATCTTCTTCTTGGATCGATCCCTTGATCATTATGTAGTGTCCTTCTTTGTCTCTTCTAATAGTCTTTATTTTAAAGTCTATTTTGTCTGATACGAGAATTGCTACTCCAGCTTTCTTTTGGTTTCCATTTGCATGGAATATCTTTTTCCATCCCCTCACTTTCAATCTGTATGTGTCCCTAGGTCTGAAGTGGGTCTCTTGTAGACAGCATATATATGGGTCTTGTTTTTGTATCCATTCAGCCAGTCTGTGTCTTTTGGTGGGAGCATTTAGTCCATTTACATTTAAGGTAATTATCGATATGTATGTTTCCATTCCCATTTTCTTAATTGTTTTGGGTTTGTTATTGTAGGTCTTTTCCTTCTCTTGTGTTTCTTGCCTAGAGAAGTTCCTTTAGCAGTTGTTGTAAAGCTGGTTTGGTGGTGCTGAACTCTCTCAGCTTTTGCTTGTCTGTAAAGGTTTTAATTTCTCCATCAAATCTGAATGAGATCCTTGCTGGGTAGAGTAATCTTGGTTGTAGGTTTTTCTCCTTCATCGCTTTAAATATGTCCTGCCAGTCCCTTTTGGCTTGCAGAGTTTCTGCTGAAAGATCAGCTGTTAACCTTATGGGTATTCCCTTGTGTGTTATTTGTTGTTTTTCCCTTGCTGCTTTTAATATGTTGTCTTTGTATTTAATTTTTGACAGTTTGATTAATATGTGTCTTGGCATATTTCTGTTTGGATTTATCCTGTATGGGACTCTCTGTGCTTCCTGGACTTAACTATTTCCTTTCCCATATTAGGGAAGTTTTCAACTATAATCTCTTCAAATATTTTCTCAGTCCCTTTCTTTTTCTCTTCTTCTTCTGGATCTTGTCTTTCTGGTGGGCAGGTCCACGTCTGGTGGTGTGTTTTGGGGTGTCTGTGGACTTGTTATGATTTTAGGCAGCCTCTCTGCTAATGGGTGGGGTTGTGTTCCTGTGTTGCTAGTTGTTTGGCATAGGGTGTCCAGCACTGTAGCTTTCTGGTCGTTGAGTGAAGCTTGGTGTTGGTGTTGAGATGGAGATTTCTGGGAGATTTTCACCATTTCATATTATGTGGAGCTGGGAGGTCTCTTGTGGACCAGTGTCCTGAAGTTGGCTCTCCCACCTCAGAGGCTCAGCACTGACTCCTGGCTGCAGCACCAAGAGCCTTTCATCCACACGGCTCAGAATAAAAGGGAGAAAAAGTAGAAAGAAAGAAAGAGGATAAAAGAAAATAAAATAAGGTAAGGTAAAATAAAATAAAGTTATTCAAATAAAATAATTATTAAGAAAAAAATTTTTTTAAGTAAAAAAAAAAACAATGGACGGATTGAATCCTAGGACAAATGGTGAAAGCAAAGCTATACAGACAAAATCTCACACAGAAGCATACACATACACACTCACAAAAAGAGGAAAAGGGGAGAAAATAATAAATCTTGCTCTCAAAGTCCAGCTCCTCAATTTGGAATGATTCGTTGTCTATTCATGTATTCCACAGATGCAGGTACATCAAGTTGATTGTGGAGCTTTAATCCGCTGCTTCTGAGGCTGCTGAGAGAGATTTCCCTTTCTCTTCTTTGTTCTCACAGCTCCCAGGGGCTCAGCTTTGGATTTGGCCCCGCCTCTGCGTGTAGGTCGCCTGAGGGTGTCTGTTCTTCGCTCAGACAGGCGGGATTAAAGGAGCCGCTGATTCGGGGGCTCTGGCTCACTCAGGCCGGGGGGACGGAGGGGTACGTAGTGTGGGGTGAGCCTGCGGCGGCAGAGGCTGGCGTGACGTTGCACCAGCCTGAGGCGCATCGTATGTTCTCCTGGGCAAGTTGTCCCTGGATCCCGGGACCCTGGCAGTGGCGGGCTGCACAGGCTCCCCGGAAGGGAGGTGTGGAGAGTGACCTGTGCTCGCACACAGGCTTCTTGGTGTTGGCAGCAGCAGCCTTAGCATCTCATGCCCATCTCTGGGGTCCACGCTGTTAGCCGCGGCTCGCGCCTGTCTCTGGAGCTCCTTTAAGCAGTGCTCTTAATTCTCTCTCCTCTCCTACCAGGAAACAAAGAGGGAAGAAAAAGTCTCTTGCTTCTTTGGCAGGTCCAGGTTTTTTCCCGGACTCCCTCCGGGCTAGCCATGGTGCACTAACCCCTTCAGGCTGTGTTTGTGTATCTGTTTTTCATGATAGTTGTGACTATGAATTAAATGAAATAGGAGAAAGCACCCTGCACAGTGCCTGGAATAAGTATACAATCAACAAACATCAACTTCCTTCCCTTATTTTTCAGAGGATAGGCAGAAATGTTTTAGCTGTGCCTGTGAATAGAACACTCTGGAAGCCCACATGTACTTAATAACAAAGCAACACATTATGCAACATTCATTAGAGATTGCCTTGTTTCAACTGGTTACCCTCAAAACTAAATTTTCTATGTGTACGTTATTTTATCTTTTCTCTCATATAATGATATCACTTGATAAGTGGAAAAAATGTACCATACAAATATTATCTACGAAGTTAAGTCCATATTGAATTATTTATTTATTTAAAGAGCCATTCTTTCAAATAGATCCCCTTACCCGAGTTTAAAATCTTGTCAGTTTGACTGCTGGCTAATGCATTTATTCACTGTAAGATACTAGGCAAGAGAATCAAAGAAAATCTCATTTCTCATCATCTGAAAAATGGGGCTGTTTGCACTTATGTAGCAATTTGAGGGATAACATTAATATATGTGAACATGCTGAATAAACATAAAAATTTATACCAATATCTAGTAAATTCTAATTAAAACATTTGTTTAGAGTGAATTTATTTTCCGATTTAAGGAACTGCCTCATTTTCATGAAACAAAGTTAAGAAGGCAGACTGTAGATATGTATAGAAATTTTATATATTTGTATGGATGCATAAAGTTTTTAAAGTTTAACTCCCAAATTCATTCTATGAAGCCACCATTATCCTGATAACAAAACAAGAAAAATATATCACGAAGAAAGAAAATTATAGACCAATATCACTGATATTTGGTAAGGTTGCAGGATACAAAATTAATGCACAGAAATCTCTGGCATTCCTGTACACCAACAACAAAAAATCAGAAAGAGAAATTAAGGAAACACTCCCATTTACCATTGCAACAAAAAGAAGAAAGTACCTAGGAATAAACCTAGCTAAGGAGACAAAAGACCTGTACTCAGAAAATTATAAGACACTGATGAAAGAAATCAAAGATGACATAAACAGATGGAGAAATATACCATGTCCTTGGACTGGAAGAATCAATATTGTGAAAATGACTATAGTACCCAAAGCAAGCTACAGATTCAGTGCAATCCCTATCAAACTACCAATGGCTTTCTTCACAGAATTAGAACAAAAAATCTTACAATTCATATGGAAACAAAAGACCCTGAATAACCAAAGCAATCTTGAGAAAGAAAAACGGAGTTGGAGGAATCAGGCTCCCCGACTTCAAACTGTACCACAAAGCTACAGTAATCAAGAGAGTATGGTACTGGCACAAAAACAAAAATATAAATCAATGGTACAAGATAGAGTGCCCAGAGATAAACGCATGCACATATGATCACCTAATTTATGATAAAGGAGGCAAGAACATACAATGGAGAAAAGACAACCTCTTCAATAAATGGTGCTGGGAAAACTGGACAGCTACATGTAAAAGAATGAAATTAGAACACTACCTAACACCATACCCAAAAATAAGCTCCAAATGGATTAAAGACTTAAATGTAAGACAATACACTATAAAACTCTTAGAGGAAAACATAGGAAAAACACTTCGACATAAACCACAGCAAGATCTTTTTTGACCCACCTCCTAGAGTAATGGATATAAAAACAAAAATAATCAAATGGGAACTAATTAAACTTAAAAGCTTTTGCACAGCAACAGAAACCATAAACAATACAAAAAGACAACCCTCAGAATGGGAGAAAATATTTGCAGATGAAACAACAGACAAAGGATTAATCTCCAAAATATACAAATAGCTCATGGAGCTCAATATCAAAAAGCAAACAATCCAGTTAAAAAACGGGTGGAAGACTTAAATACACATTTCACCAATGAAGACATACAGATGGGCAAGAGGCACATGAAAAGATGCTCAACATCACTAATTATTAGAGAAATGCAAATCAAAACTACAATGAGGTATCACCTCATACCAGTCAGAATGGCCATTATCAAAAAATCTAGAAACAGTAACTGCTGGAAAGGGTATGGTGAAAAGGGAACCCTCTTGCACTGTTGATGGGAATGTAAATTGATACAACCACTATGGAGAACAGTATGGAGGTTCCTTAAAAAACTAAATATAGAACTGCCATATGACCCAGCAATCCCACTACTGGGCATATACCCTGAGAAAACCATAATTCAAAAAGAGACATGTGGGCTTCCCTGGTGGTGCAGTGGTTGAGAGTCCACCTGCCGATGCAGGGGGCACAGATTCGTGCCCCAGTCCGGGAAGATCCCACATGCCATGGAGCAGCTAGGCCCATGAGCCGTGGCAGCTGAGCCTGCGCGTCTGGAGCCTGTGCTCCACAACGGGAGAGGCCACAACAGTGAGAGGCCTGCGTACCGAAAAAAAAAAGAGAGACCTGTACCACAATGTTCATTGCAGCACTATTTACAATAGCCAGGATATGGAAGCAACCTAAATGTGCATCGATAGATGAATGGATAAAGAAGATGTGGCACATATATACAATGGAATATTACTCAGCCATAAAAAGAAATGAAATTGAGTTATTTGTAGTGAGGTGGGTGGACCTAGAGTCTGTCATACAGAGTGAAGTAAGTCAGAAAGAGAAAAACAAATACCATATGCTAATGCATATATATGGAATCTAAAAATGAAAGGGTGGTATTGATGAACCTAGTTGCAAGGCAGGAATAAATAGGTAGACATAGAAAATGGACTTGAGGACATGGGGTGGGAGAGCGAAGCTGGGGCGAAGTGAGAGTAGCATCGACATGTATACACTACCAAATGTAAAATAATTGGCTGGTTGGAAGCAGCAGCATAGCACAGGGAGATCGGCTCAGTGCTTTGTGATGACCTAGAGGGGTGGGATAGGGAGGATGGGAGGGAGGCTCAAGAAGGAGGGGATATGGGGACATGTATATGCATATGGCTGATTCACTTTGTTGTGCAACATCAACTAACACAGTATTTATTGTGAAGCAGTTATACTCCAATAAAGATCTATCAAAAATATTTTTAAAAGATTTTAAAGTTTACTATTAAAAATATGTTACTAAAACACCTGAACAGATGTAACATGGAAATTTTATAAATTTCAATGTTTAAAATTATTTTCTTCATAGAAGTCAGTTAATCCACCTGTGTAAATTTGTTTTCCACCTTTTCCCAAAAAGAGTACCAACAAGGGCTGTTATTGGGGCTGGGGTTCAGATCTTAGTCCACACACACAGGCTAATGGTGGGTCTCAGATCATTCAAGCCATATGTTCTTTCTCCTTTAGTTTCAGTTCTGCATCCACACATGTGAGACGTGGCTGCCTGAATAATATTTCTCAAACACTACTTGAATTCCTCAGTTCAAGACTCTGTGGAAGCCAATTGCCTGCTTGTATTTTCTTGGCTTGAAAGTCATTAAAATGCCTATTAGACACTACCCAGAGTTAACAGATTCTTTACTGGAAGCCTTGCACGTGGTTTATCTATTTCAGTTCTACTGGGAGGCCTTAGCAATACTTCTAAGTTCCAGGCCACAAGAGCTAGCTCAGAAAGTCAAGTGTTTCAGAAGTGAGCCATATGACCAAAAATTCATATGTGTGCCAGTGACATAAATTTCCTTTGAAAACATCAGTAAAATTTAGCCTATTAGCTGTTTGAAAATTAGCATGACGTTGGGGGCAGAAAGAGGCCAATAAATTGAGTCTGTCAAAACCTATTAATTCTGCGGGATTTCAGAGTAGGGATGAGCTACATATGGTCATCCAAGCAAAGTGGAACAAACAGCTGCATTATTCTTCAGGAGGTGAGTGGCAATGCTAAAAGAATGTGGTTTACTCTATGAAAATATCTGGACACTTAAAATGTACTAATCAGAAGAACACATTATGTCATTCCAGATTTACAGTGTGAGATTGAAGCACGTGGGCTAAAACTTCAGAAGGCAGTGACTGAGATGGACAACTACAAAGAAAAGCTCATGTAAGATAGTAAACATTAAACAGCCTGTAAGAATTTAGAAAGACCCCCATGTATTCTCTGTGACTCTGGGCAGTAATTTGGATGTGTTGGTATGGTCTACTGCAATTTTTCTCAGCTACTTTTCTGGCCTATATTGAAGGACCTGTAAATATTTTTAAATATATTAAATGTTTCTTTATCTCAGTAAGAAACTTACCTATCCAGGTATTAAAGCTTTCCCTGATTATTCAAATATAGTAACTTAATATTCTCTGAACTTTTTGTCTTATTATCTCTTTATTATCTGTCTGGAAGAAACAGCATTGAAAATGTTTCATAAGATTATTGGGATTGACATATATACACTAATATGTATAAAATAGATTACTAATAAGAACCTGCTGTATAATAAATAAATAAATAATCAATTTTAGGTTCAAAAAGACAGTTGAGTAACTTTGAAATTCTGGACTGCTTATGCCTTATATAAGTGAGAAAGAAAATATTAGAAAACAAATGATAAGAAAATGCCCCTGTAAAATATCCAGAGTACTATTTCTTTTATTTATTTATTTATTTTTCATCTTGTTTATGGTTTCCTTTGCTGTGCAAAAGCTTTTAGGTTTCATTAGGTCCCATTTGTTTGTTTTTATTTCCATTACTCTAGGAGGTGGATCATAAAAGATCTTGCTGTGATTTATGTCATAGAGTGTTCTGCCTATGTTTTCCTCTAAGAGTTTTATAGTGTCTGGTCTTACATTTAGGTCTCTAATCCATTTTGAGTTTATTTTTGTGTATGGTGTTACAGAGTGTTCTACTTTCATTCTTTCACATGTAGCTGTCCAGTTTTCCCAGCACCACTTATTGAAGAGACTGTCTTTTCTCCATTGTATATCCTTGACTCCTTTGTCATAGATTAGTTGACCACAGGTACGTGGGTTTATCTCTGGGCTTTCTATCTTGTTCCATTGATCTGTTTCTGTTTTTGTGCCAGTACCATATTGTCTTGATTACTGTAGCTTTGTAGTATAGTCTGAAGTCAGGGAGTCTGATTCCTCCAACTCCGTTTTATTCCCTCAAGACTGCTTAGGCTATTTGGGGTCTTTAGTATCTCCATACAAATTTTAAGATTTTTTGTTCTAGTTCTGTAAAAAATACCATTGGTAATTTGATAGGGATTGCATTGAATCTGTAGATTGCTTTGGGTAGTATAGTCATTTTCACAATATTGATTCTTCCAATACAAGAACATGGTATATCTCTCCATTTGTTTGTATCATCTTTAATTTCTTTCATCAGTATCTTATAGTTTTCTGCATACAGGTCTTTTGTCTCCCTGGGTAGGTTTATTCCTAGGTATTTTATTCTTTTCGTTGCAGTGGTAAATGGGAGTGTTTCCTTAATTTCTCTTTCAGATTTTTCATCATTAGTGTATAGGAATGCCAGAGATTTCTGAGCATTAATTTTGAATCCTGCAACTTTACCAGATTCATTGATTAGCTCTAGTAGTTTTCTGGTGCCATCTTTAGGATTCTCTATGTATAGTATTATGTCATCTGCAAACAGTGACAGTTTTACTTCTTCTTTTCCAATTTGTATTCCTTTTATTTCTTTTTCTTCTCTGATTGCCATGTCTAGGACTCCCAAAACTATGTTGAATAATAGTGGTGAGAGTGGACTTCCTTGTCTTGTTCCTGATCTTAGAGGAAATGCTTTCAGTTTTTCACCATTGAGAATGATGTTTGCTGTGGGTTTGTCATATATGGCCTTTATTATGTTGAAGTAGGTTCCCTCTGTGCCCACTTTCTGGAGAGTTTTTATCATAAATGGGTGTTTAACTTTGTCAAAAGCTTTTTATGCATCTATTGAGATGATCATATGGTTTTTATTCTTCGATTTGTTAATATGGTGTATCACATTGATTCATATGTGTATATTGAAGAATCCTTGCATCCCTGAGATAAATCCTACTTGATCATGGTGTATAATCCTTTTAATGTGTTGTTGCGTTCAGTTTGCTAGTATTTTGTTGAGGATTTTTGCATCTATATTCATCAGTGATATTGGTCTGTAATTTTCTTTTTTTGTAGTATCTTTGTCTGGTTTTGGTATCAGGGTGATGGTGACCTCATAGAATGAGTTTGAGAGTGTTCCTTCCTCCACAATTTTTTGGAAGAGTTTGAAAAGGATGGGTGTTAGCTCTTCTCTAAATGTTTGATAGAATTCATCTGTGGAGCCATCTGGTCCTGGACTTTTGTTTGTTGGAAGATTTTTAATCACAGTTTCAATTTCATTCCTTGTGATTGGTCTGTTCATATTTTCTATTTCTTCCTGGTTCAATCATGGAAGGTTATACCTTCCTAAGAATTTGTCCATTTCTTCCAGGTTTTCCATTTTATTGGCATAGAGTTGTTTGTAATAGTCTCAGGATGCTTTATATTTCTGCGGTGTCTGTTGTAACTTCTCCTTTTTCATTTCTAATTTTATTGGTTTGAGTCTTCTCCCTCTTTTTCTTGATGAGTCTGGCTAATGGTTTATCAATTTTGTGTATCTTCTCAAAGAACCAGCTTTTAGTTTTATTGATCTTTGCTATTGTTTTCTTTGTTTCTGTTTCATTTATTTCTGCTCTGATCTTTATGATTTCTCTCCTTGTGCTAACTTTGGGTTTTGTTTTTCTTTCTCTAGTTCCTTTAGGTGTAAGGTTGGATTGTTTATTTGAGATTTTTCTTGTTTCTTGAGTTAGGCTTGTATAGCTGTTAGAACTGCTTTTGCTGCATCCGATAGGTTTTGGATCATCGTGTTTTCATTGTCATTTTTCTCTAGGTATTTTTTGATTTCCTCTTTGATTTCTTCAGTGATCTCTTGATTAATTAGTAAAGTATTGTTTAGCCTCCATGTGTTTGTGTTTTTTATGGTTCTTCCCCTATAATTCATTTCTAATCTCATAGCGTTGTAGTCAGAAAAGATGCTTGATATGATTTCAAATTTCTTAAATTTACTAAGTGTTGATTTGTGACCCAAGATGTTATCTATCCTGGAGAATGTTCTGTGCGCACTTGAGAAGAAAATGTAATCTGCTGTTTTTGGATGGAATGTCCTATAAATATCACTTAAATCTATCTGGTCTATTGTGTCATTTAAAGCTTCTGTTTCCTTATTTATTTTCATTTTGGATGATCTGTCCATTGGTGTAAGTGAGGTGTGAACGTCCCCCATTATTATTGTGTTACTGTCAATTTCCTCTTTTATAGCTGTTAGCAGTTGCCTTATGTATTGAGGTGCTCCTATGTTGGGTGCATATATATTTATAATTGTTATATCTTCTTCTTGGATTGGTCCCTTGATTATTATGTAGTGTCCTTCCTTGTCTCTTGTAACATTCTTTATTTTAAAGTCTATTTTATCTGATATGAGTATTGCTACTCCAGCTTTCTTTTGATTTCCATTTGTATGGAATATCTTTTTCTATCCCCTCACTTTCAGTCTGTATGTGTCCCTAGGTCTGAAGTGGGTCTCTTGTAGACAGCATATATATGGGTCTTGTTTTTGTATCCATTCAGCAAGCCTGTGTCTTTTGGTTGGTGCATTTAATCCATTCACGTTTAAGGTAATTATCGATATGTATGTTCCTATGACCATTTTCTTAATTGTTTTGGGTTTGTTTTTGTAGGTCCTTTTCTTCTCTTGTGTTTCCCACATAGAGAAGTTCCTTTAGCATTTGTTGTAGAGCTGGTTTGGTGGTGCTGAATTCTCTTAGCTTTTGCTTGTCTGTAAAGCTTTTGATTTCTCCATCGAATCTGAGTGAGATCCTTGCCGGGTAGAGTAATCTTGGTTGTAGGTTCTTCCCTTTCATCACTTTAAGTGTATCATGCCACTCCCTCTGGCTTGTGGCGTTTCTGCTGAGAAGTCAGCTGTTAACCTTATGGGAGTTCCCTTGTATGTTATGTGTCATTTTTCCCTTGCTGCTTTCAATAATTTTTCTTTGTCCTTAGTTTTTGCCAATTTGATTACTATGTGCCTCGGCGTGTTTCTCCTTGGGTTTATCCTGTGTGGGACTCTCTGCGCTCCCTAGAGTTGGGTGGCTATTTCCTTTCCCATGTTAGGGAAGTTTTCGACTATAATCTCTTCAAATATTTTCTCTTTTTCTCTCTCTCTTCTCCTTCCTGGACCCCTATAATGCAAATGTTGTTGCCTTTAATGTTGTCCCAGAAGTCTCTTAGGCTGTCTTCATTTATTTTCTTTTTTTTTTTCTTTATTCTGTTCTGCAGCAGTGAATTCCACCATTCTGTCTTCCAGGTCACTTATCCGTTCTTCTGCCTCAGTTATTCTGCTATTGATTCCTTCTAGTGTAGTTTGCATTTTAGTTATTGTATTGTTCATCTCTGTTTGTTTGTTCTTTAATTCTTCTAGGTCTTTGTTAAACATTTCTTGCATCTTCTCGATCTTTGCCTCCATTCTTTTTCTGAGGTCCTAGATCATCTTCACTATCATTATTGTGAATTATTTTTCTGGAAGGTTGCCTGTCTCCCTTCATTTAGTTGTTTTTCTGGGGTTTTATCTTGTTCCTTCATCTGGTACATAGCCCTCTGCCTTTTCATCTCGTCTGTCTTGCTGTGAATGTGGTTTTTGTTCCACAGGCTGCAGGATTGTAGTTCTTCTTGCTTTTGCTGTCTGCCCTCTCTATTTCTTTTAGAAATGATTTTATTTCAGAAATTTCAAAAATGATAGTATAAATATAGTACATCTATAATTATAACACTAAAATAGAATTTATATAATCTTTGAAAAGTAAATAAATTCTTTTACTTTGTGGTATGTAATCTGGTAGCTTTGGTTTTCAGTTCCTATGTTTTAGAAGGATGAACCTCATAAGAAATATAAATACTGAAAATTCTTAGCAACTAAATGTTGTGTTGACCATGGACTATTCCTAAGAACAATGTGTTCAACAAAATCCTTAACAACACAAGGAAGAACAAATTCCAAAAATACTCTATCAAATTAATGTATAATTTGATTATTTGTAGCAAAATAATTTATTTTCAAAATCCAAGAAAAACCAAATATTCATGCTTTATAACACTGTGGTCAATAGTTCAGTAAATAATAGTTCAACTGTCTGTATATGATAGCTGGGGTTGAAGGAATAAGTGGGCAAGAGGTCCTAGCATGACTCACTGCACCCAGCAAGAACTTTCTGATGAGAAGATACATGAAAAAAAGAAGCAAGATGGGAATTGCCAGAAAATTGTTAATCCCCACCCTCTAGTTACATCAGGGAGGGCTTTGGCCTCATGAATGTCTCATGCGGGAGGGCCTGCCTCATCAGACCACCGCCCATTTAATATTAATACATGCTTTGTGATATTTTTGTTAATTTTAATATAATTTATAATATGAGTGCTAAGAAATAAGAGTCAGAGTAGATTGGAGTTGGAGGGAGAAAATACCACTCAGTAAAGTCCATCAAATGAATTACCTGGAGGAAATCACTGTAGAATTGTAGAAATACTGATGCTGTTGTTTCAGTTTATAATAAAACTGGTGCTTCCTACCTGTGTGAGAACTTTTTAAAATTAGAAAATGGGCAGAGCATCCACTTTTAGAAAACTTGATGAAAGATAGAGCCAGTTAAATGGTCTCACCTGATGGAGACCTTGCTCTGTGCTGCCTGTACCTAGCTCTTCCATCTCTACTCCGTCTACCCTCCTTCACTACTAGGATGAAGTTGAAGTTGAGTAGGGCAGGCATGTAGGATCAGAGCCTGGGACTGCTCAGGGTACTCAGAGCTCAGGAAGTCCCCAGTAGTATGTAAGTACTATTTTATTTATAGATTAAAACCAAATTTTCAACTTGGCCATTGTTTTATGGTAAATTCAGTTTGAAGTCAAAATAATTCACTCAAAATTTTTGACATGCCATTTCTTAATAAATTGAAGATTTGCTCTATATACCCAAACCTGTTTGAACTTCCAGAAATTGGAAGGTGGTGTGAAATCAGATATTTTAAAAATTTTAATCCTCACTCTTTGTGGGGGCTGGGGTGAGGAATGGTTTCACCCATCCAGCTTAAGATAATTGTTTTGTTTAAAGATTTTTAAATGTTTGGATATACGTTTTGTGGGTTTTTACTTACGGGGAAAAGGCAGTTTTTAAATGGATGAACTTCAGGTTCTTTTCTTCCTAAGATTTATAAGAAAATATTTTCCAAGGTTTATAAGAACTTGTTGTATATTTGAAAATAGAGATTTTATCACTTAGGATTCTTTGAGCTATAAGTAACAAAGGTAGAGTGGTTTCAGGTTTAGTCAATCCAGTGACTCAACAATATCACCAAGGATCTTGATGATCTTTCTGTCTCTATTCTGCTGCCCTCAGCACTGGCTTCACCCCAAGGCTAAGTCCCCTATGATCATGACATGGCTGCAATTCCAGGTACCACATCCAAATGTAACCACCCCAGTGGCAGGAAGGGCCTGTTTTTCTGGTGTCTCCTTAGAAGTGAGATAAAAATTTCTCAGAAGCCACCAAACAGCCCTCTCCTTACATCTCTTGGCTAGAACACTTTACATACCCTCTCCTAAATGAATCACTGGCAAGGGGAACAGGACTACCACAGTTAGCTCAGGTCAGGCAGGATTTACCCTGAGAACAGATGATAATGGGGCTTTGATGGCCAGGAAGACAGCTATAGTACATGTCCAGAAGGTAACTAGTAATGTTTACTAGAGGTAGAGTGTTAGTGCTGCTCTGAAAATTGATGACATTTTCTACAAATTTATTTGTGTCATAATATCTAGATTAATTTAGGGAAAACCTTCCTGAAGTAATGAAAAATATGGATGCTGTGAAATGCAACTTTATTACTTTTAAATATTTATGTAGAGAGAGGGAGAGAGAACTAGGAAATAACACTTTTATTTTATATATATGTATATAGGATAAGATAAGTAAATAAGACTAATAAGAAAGGCTGCTATAGAGGGTGAGAAGTTTTTAGGAATTCCTGAAAGAGAATACATAGGAAGGATAATAAAAAGGGTCAACTCTGCAGAGGAATAAACTAGAGGAAAACCAATTGTGTGGTGGGCATGTGACGGGCAGGACTTTACCTGGAATCAGTTAACACAAAGAGAAGGGAGTGGGATAAGGCAAATCATCAGAACAGTGGTTCTCAAACTCCAATCTGCAGAAGAATCCTGGATAGTTTACTGAAACTGTGTATTACAGTATGACCTCCCTCACAGACCCAATCCCAGGATCAGTTTCTGGGCTCCATTCCCACAGACATTCTGGCTTTAAGTTTGGGTTTGTGGTGTCCCTGAGCAATCTGCATTTGTAATGCACTCCCCCCACCACACACATACAATTCTGATTCAGGTGATCCAATGAAGCCCACTCTGAGGGATCATATTTGGAACATTTAAGCCACTGGCCCCTCACCAGCCCCACCCCACCCCTAATCAACAGGTCCCGTGTGAAGCAGCATTTGCAAGGGATCTGCACCCAGAATAAAGCAATGAGTGTGGGGACTGGAGCTGGGGAGCCTGCCAGCTACTGAACCCCAGAGGCCACGGTCCCCACATCCCAAGACAAACCTCCAGTGCCCCCACCATACTCTGCCCCTTCATCACAACCTTCAGAAACAATCTAGGGCAACAATAAACAGCAACGCAGACAACAAACCAGAATCTTAGGCTTAGGATGAACACCTAACCAAAGATTACCAGGTATGTGAGAAAAACCTTCCCCCAGCCTTGTTCACATGCCTCTGAATTCACACAGAAAAGCTTTAACACCTAGAGAAATTGTTACATAGCAAACAGAAGATGTTAAGATAAATTTTTAAAGTTAGGATATACTTCAAAGTATGTCCAGGATTGTAACCATTAAAGAAGAACAGGCTGTTACCAAAAAAAAACTATTAGGAATTTTAGAGATTAAAAATATGGCTCCAGAAAAATGATTCCATTCATGTTTAAAAAGTATATGAATGTACATACAAACATATGTGGATTCAAATTCATTGAATAAATGATTGGTAGGATTACAACAGTTCCTTCTGGAAGTGAGAGCCGGGGTGTATAGAGACTCTTATTTTACTCTATATACTTATATATTGCTTAAATAGCTTACAGTGTGAATGTGTTCATTTTCACATATGTAATGAAAAGAACAAAATTCACTTTAAATGATTTATAATTTATCAGTTACTAGTGAATATGTCTAAAGTGGTGATATGAAATATACTTTCTAATTTGGGGAACTTTGTTACATGCTTACACTTTAATTTTATTAGCAGCCACCTCCTCCTCATTTAACTAATAATTGTAAGCAGTAATCAGCCATAACCAGCATAAATTTCTTGTTTATAAAGCTCTTGACCAAATAACAGCAACATTTTGCACAGTTGAGTTGTTCTTGGAACATTATTATTGCCTTCTAAGATACAATGTTCTCCTGATTTTCCTCTTCTGTCATCATTCATGAGAATTTTTTGCCTAGAAAGCAGGTGGCCTGGTGGCAATCCAGTGTCAGAGTACAGATACACTTTCACATGATCCTAGATTTAACAGGCTAGGTTTCCTTCATTGACTCATTCAATACTAAATGCTCATGGAGAGGCAGTTATGTGCCATGACTCTTTTGTGTACAAGCACTAGATACTGAAGTAACAAGATTGACAAGCTACAATAGGTAATTTCAGGTAACGTTAAGTGCTGCAAAAATATAAAACAGGCATAAAAGAATGTGAGTGTTGGGGAAGAGTGGTGTCCTTTTGATAGAGTGGCATCCCTGGGCAGATGACCTTTTTTTTTTTTTTTTTTTTCGGTACGCGGGCCTCTCACTGTTGTGGCCTCTCCTGTTGCGGAGCACAGGCTCCGGACGCGCAGGCTCAGCGGCCATGGCTCACAGGCCCAGCTGCTCCGCGGCATGTTGGATCCTCCCAGACCAGGGCACGAACCCATGTCCCCCGCATCGGCAGGCGGACTCTCAACCACGGCGCCACCAGGGAAGCCCCAGATGACCTTTGAGTTAACATCTGAGTTACAGAAAGGAGCTAACAGTGCTAATAAGCTAACATCCGGAAGCAGAGAGATCAAGGACAAAAAATTCTTGGGAGTGAGTTTTACCAGTTAAAGAAACATGAAGGCCAGTTGTGGTAGATGGAATAACGGCTTCCAAAGATTTTCATGTCCTAATCCCTGAAATCTGTGAGTACATTATCCTATGTGGCAAAAGGGACTTTGCACATGTTTAAATCAGGGATATAGAGCTGGGGAGATTATGTTGGATTATTCAGGCAGGCTCAATGTTATAACTGCAAAGGTCCTTATAAGATGAAAGCAAGAGGGTCAAAGTCACAAAAGTGGATGTGAGGATGGAAGCAGAGGTTGGAGTAATGTGATTTGAAGATGGAAGAAGGGGCCACAAGCCAAGGAATGCATGTGGTCTCTAGAAGCTAGAAAAGGCAGGAAAACAGATTCTCCTCTAGAGCTTCCAGGGGGAACACAGCCCTCAAGACATCTTGATTTTAGGACTTCTTACTTAGAAATGTAAAGTAATAAATTTGTGTTGTTTTAAACCCCTACATTTGTGGTAATTTGTTACAGCAGCAATAAGAAATGAATATACCAGTGTGTCCAAAGCCCAGTGAGGATTTTGGATTTATGCAGAGGGCAGAGGGAAACTCTTGGAGTTTTGGCAATAGAGAGAACTGATTTGATTTGTTTTAAAAGGGTGGCATGGCTGCTGCATGGAGAATGGACTGAAGTGGGAGTGCAAGAGCGATCAGGGAGACTAGGTGGGAGGCCCAGCGTACATGCAAGTGAGAAGTGGCTGGTTTAGTGTAAGGCTATAGTGTGGAGATGGAGAGAAATATATGCCAGGGGTCGCTCTCACAGGATTTACTGATGGAGTAGATGTGGCCGGGGAGGAAGAGGACTGGAAAAGAAAGGAAATAATAAAGGATGGGGTTTGGGGCTTTTCAGCATCAGGTAGACAGTTGAGAGGCAGTAGAGTATAGTGACTAACAGCCTGGAAGCCAAATCCAGACGGCTGGGGCAGTACTACTTAGCATTACGTCACCTTGGGCGTGTTACTTACCTCTCTGTTTTCAGTTTCCTCAACTGTAACAAGGGCTGAGTAAGGGCTGGTTTTAACTTCGTGTGAGATATATAAGGTGTTACCTAATAGTATCATTATGAGTTGGTGCCATTTCATGAAGTGGGAAAATTTGTAAAAGAAATAGATAGGGGGGTGAGGGAAATACAAAACAATGCTTTTGATCTGTTAGATTTGAGATGCCTTTTGGACAGCAAAGTAGAAATATCAAGGAGGCAGTTTAAGAATGGCTATTTCACATAAAGAAGTGGAATGTTATGACCCTTGCCTTTCAAATTAGAGGAAAATATCCAACTACTCTATCTTATTTCCTTTGCTTTGATTGGCAGGAGCAGCAGGGGCCTTTCTGAAGGCTTATGCAAAGCAGTTGAAGAGAAAGGATTAACACTATTTGCTGAGGGTAAAAGAAGGAATGCAGTGTTTAAAGAGATGTAGGCATTCGTTCTATTCCTTCCAATTCCTCCCATCCTAATGAAGGGGAAGATAACAGTTGGGCAGTGAAGGGCAGACCATAAAAAGAGTGGCTTAACTGGCGTGGGGGTGGGAGATGACCATAGTGAGGGGAGTTCTTGGGATGGTAGACTGCCCAGGGACCTTTTTTTCTTAAATTGCAGCCAAAATTTATTGGCCACATAGTAAAATAACCACTTAAAGGTGTTCTGCTGTCCCTGACTCTAGATTTGGAAAAGTGTGTATAAGAATCTGAACATAGAGTGAAAGTTGTGGCTGGGGCTGCTGAATCTCAAAGCATTTCTAAAAGGAACATTGTTGTTTGACTTAAAAGTAAAGGTATAAAACTTGGCAAATACAGGAATCCACAAAAAAAACCCATCATCTTTATATTTCGATATCCTTATAGTCCATTTTTCTAAGTAATGCATATTTTAAACATATTTTCACTTAGTAATATATCCTGGATATTTTCCCATGTCATTACATGATATATTTATAGTTATCAAATAGCTATGTAGTATTCTAATCTGTGGATGAATCATAACTTATTTTCTAATCCCTTGTATTTTAAAATTTCCAAATTTTTCACTTTTATAAGCAAGATATTTTGAAATTCATAGAGATAAATCTTTCTATTCACATGCAGTTATTTCCTTAGGATAATTTTTGCTAGACTCAAACTTGCATATTTTTAAGACTATTAATTCATAATGACTCATTACCTTGCAATAAGATTTTATTGATTTATAATCTCAGCAGTGTTTGTAAATACCTATTTCTCCACTTCCTAGCTAATACTGGGTAGTATAACTAAGAAAAAAAAAATCCTAGTTTAATGAAAACTTGTACTCCTGCATCTTTGGCTCTTTGTATTCTTTCCTTTGTGACTCACCTTAGTACAACCTTTGCACACTTTTTAATGGTATGTCAATCTTTTCCTTATTCTTTATTTTCTAATGTTTTACTTGGAAATAATTTCAAACTTACAAAAAGTTGTAAACATGATGATAGTACAAAGAGCACACAAATAGGCTTTACCCAGATTCATCTATTATTAATGTTTTAACCCATTTGTTTTTTCCCCTCACCCCTACCCCTGTCCCCTCAACCTTTTCTCTCTCTCTCTCTCTCCCCCTGAAACCCACACACAAATTTTCCTGCACCATTTGAGGATAAGTTACATACAACACGACCCTTTACTTCTAAATAGTTTAGCCTGCCTTTCCTCAGGACAGTGATACTTCATATAACCAGGAGGGTAATCAATGTTATAATTTTACATGCAATAATTACATTAATAATATTCTAATCTAGCATCCATATTCTAATTTTCTGAGTGGGCCTTTATAATATTTTCTCCTCTAGCACATAGTCCAGGTAGGGTCAGCCTACTTGGTATGTCTCTTTAGCCTCCTTAAATCTGGAATATTTCCAGTCCATCTTTGTCTTTTTATGACATGGACATTTTTGAAGACCGCAGAACCCCTCATACTTTTTTAAATAAAATATTTTTCATTTTGTATTTTTCTGGTTTCTTCTTGATTGGATTAAGGATATGTACTCTCAGCCAGAAAACCACATAGGTGAGAACGAGCACTTCTCAGAGCACCACATCTAAAGGCACATGATCATCTGCCTCTCGTTGGTGATGTTAATTTTGATCACCTGGTCAAGGTATTGCTCAATTTTTCCACTGTATTAGTACTGAGGGGTTTTGTTCCCTTTCAACCAGTAAGCAGTCTATAAGAGACACTTTAGGTACATACACGTGCTCTGCTTTTCATCAACACTTATCCCTAGATACAGCATCCATTAATGATTTTTGCCTCACCTAATCTTTATGACAGTCATTGCTAGATGATGATTTTTCCAACTCCAAGTCTCCCTGACCATTTATTAGTAAGCCCTCAGCATTCTACTTTAAATAGGAGCCTCCCTTCTTCCCATTATTTATTTACTTATTGGTATGGATTCATGAACTCCTGTTTTGTTCAATGGCTTATAATTCATTATTGTACTTAATTATTTTGGCACACAAATTGTTCTAAGCTTAGCCACTGGGGGCCACTTCCGGCTGGCTCTTATGACGTTGGAACATGATCCCGTCCTCTTTCATAAGCACTTCCTTACTTTCGGTATAACAAACTGTTTCAGGTATAGCTACTCTGCCCCAGCCTTGGAATCACCCATTTCTCTGAGTAGTCCTTGTTCCTTTGAATGTGAAGGGTATTAGAGACCAGTATCTAGGCTCTAAGTATGCTCACGTGCTGCTTGATTACGGTGATGGTTTCATGGGCTTGTACGTATGTCAAATCTGCCAAATTGTGGGCAGTTTATTGTATGTTAGTATAATACTTAAAACTATTTTACAAAAAGTGGATAATAAAGGAAACAACATGTTTTAAAAAACATTTTTTTCATAAAAGAAAAAGTAGAACTAAAGTATAGTGTTTAGGGATAAAACTTGGGCAATACAACTCCAAAGAAAATCAGTGATTACCATAAAATTCATGAGAATGATCAATTTAGGGAGGAGGGAGTTGGCTATTATTGGGCCCAGGACATGAAGCTTCTAGGCTAGCTGATTAGGTTTTATTTTTTTACATGGATGGTAGTTGCAAAAGTTTCTTCCTTGTAATAATTCATCATATAATTGTTTATGTAATTTTCTGTAGCTTACAATTTTATCATTGTAAGCTAGAAAAGAAAATAAATGAATAAAAATAAATGCTGTTCATATTCATGATATAAATAAATTATTGTTTATTAGAAATTAAAGTTATTTTGCAAGTAGGGCAAACCCATTAAGAATCTAACATTTTTTTGTACATTTATAAACGTATTAAATTAGCTTTCAAAGCTATTTTAAGGTACATTCATATAATAAATTATTAATGAGAAGTCTATACAAACAAACTGGAATATTAATCTTTCTTAATATGTTAACTTTTTGAGTATTGTTACAAAACCGAATCATATAAGATCAAGACAAATGTCTATTTCAGTTTTAGAATTTCCATTTCGTTCTTTTTAATGGTTTCTACTTCTCTACTGAGGTTTTTTATCTTTTCACGAATTAAAGTAGATTTTCCTTTATGTCTTTGAGCGAGTTATAACTGTGCCTTCAGAAATCCTTGTCTGCTAATTTCAGTATCCGGGTCATCTCAGAGTCAGTCCCTATAAACTGTCTTTTCTCTTTAGAATAGGTCATGCTTTTCTGTGTCTTCCTATGTTGAGTAATTTTTTTATATTCTGGACATTGTGAATGTTATGTTATGGAAATTCTAGATTCTGTTATATTTCTCTAAATACTGTTGTTGTTGGTGGTAGGGGTGGTGTTACTTTAAGCAGATAATTAATTTGGTTGGCCTCAAAATGCAAACTCTATCTCTATGGCAACAGTTCAAATCTCAGTTCAGTTCTTTCATCTTTAACTAGGCTGCTTGGAGTCTGCCCAGGGCACCTGTAGTTCAGGGCTCAGCCAGACATATGGGCAGAGTTTATATGCAGTATTTGGGATTCCCTCCCACTGGCTCACTCCCATTTGGGGTTCACTTTTCACTTTCCTGCAGCTGTGGTTGTCCCCAAACACTGTCTTGTAGTTCTTCAAGCCAGAATGACTGTGAGTTTTCTATCAGAATTTTGGTTCTCCTGTATGGGGCAGACTGGGGCCTGCCCTCAGGTTTAAAATCATTTAAAAAAAAAGCAACAAAAAACCCTGACCCCATGGCTGTCACCTTATTCTCAGTGTCAACTTTCCTCCAGAATCTTCGTGCTTTTGGTCACTTTCACATAGGGGTATTTTCTTTTGTTTGCTTTTTAAATGTTGTCTAAAGCTTAGACATTTTAGTTAAATGCAGATCAGTCTGACAGGAGATTACTTGGCCATTATAGAAGTGGACTGAATATTTATTTCTTTAAAGAAATAATAATATGAACATGCTAAGAAATTTTTTTATGGATGAGTAAAGTAATGATATGGAAAAGCGCATATAATTGGACTAACAGATTAGGTTATTTTTTGGCAAACAAAAACCTTTTGACTATATATTTCTAATTTCAAGGAAATCTGCATATGTAACCACAAATACAATATAAAGATAGGAAAATTAATAAAGGAAAAACCTGTTTTTATAAAAGGGAAAAAAATTATACTTCAACTATTTTGAAATAAAATATTTGAACCTCTTTTGTATTATTTTAGGAATAAATCTAATGAAGCTGATGAATGTCAAAGAGAACTTAGAAAACTGAAGTTCGAATCCATTATTTCTGAGTCACGGTATACACTGCAAATTTTTTATTTAATAGTTTTAGTAATTGAATTTGAAACCATATTTTAAATAACATTTAAAATGTACTTAGCTTTTCTTATTGTATTGTTTACATAAACAATACCTAATTCAAGTTTATAATATATTGAAGCTTTCATTGATTTTGCCTTTGCCTGGATGGGAAAATGTTTAAATCGCAGAACTATTCATTTACATAACGTTCTTATTTTAAAAATTAAAGTTATACTCTTTAGTTTTAAATGAGATATTTATCTATCTTTGATAAACATAAAAACATAGTATTTAATGCATATTGGTTGGGTTTTTTTCTTATTCCATTTTAGGCACACCAGATTGCTTAAAGAAAAGGAAGACTCTTTAATGACTTGTCAACAAATATATAAAACTTTACAGGAAGAACTGACTGCAAAAGAAAGGCAAGAAGCTGACTTAAAAAGAAGAATTAATCTTGCAGAAAATGAACTGGAAATAACCAAAACCCTTCTGAATCAGACAAAGCAAGAGGTTGTAACACTGAAAAGTGAAAGGTACAGTCAAGAATAATTTCTTCCAAATATATTTTATGTTTAAGTCAGTATTCCATATATATTTGAAACACCAAGGTCCTATATATTTTGATAACAGTAAAATCACAGTATTAAAGATATATTTCACCTGAAAGGTCATTGCATCCCACCACCTCATTTTACAAGTGATTAAACTGAATCCCAAATTGGTTAAATGACTTGCTTAACATCACACAGTTAGTGCAAGTAGAGATGGAACCCACATGGCATTTGGTGTTAGATTTTTGTTGAAAAGAATCAAAAAGATCATGTGTGGTACTTATACTACTGAGCTTTACCTCAGCCAATAATTGGTGGATTCTATCATTTTCCAATAGAAAAATATCTTTTTATGTCACTTTTTCCTTTTATTAGCTCCTACTTTTCTTCTCTCTTTGTTATTTTTCAATACCTGTTATTGGGGACTCTCCACGAGCAAAGATACCTCTGGTGTTGTGATAGTATCAAGGATACTAAGAAGCATATTCCTCCACACAATCTAGATATTTTTGGTCAGTTAATTTGTCTTTAAATTAAACTTACCTGTACTTAGTATCTCAACCCTGCTTTCTGTCTTTTTGTTTTCATTTGCCTGATAATGTCTTTTATTCTTTCTGAGTCCTTTTGTTTTGAATTCATATTGATATATAGCACAAATGTGGGGGGTTTGTTGGTTTTTATTAAATCTAGGAGTCTTTAATGGGACATATTATGCCATTTACATTTATTGATATAACTATTATATTCCATAAGAACAGAAGTTCCATAAGGGCAAGAATTTTTGTCTTGTATTATTCTGTGTATAGAAGGCACAATTGGCTATTTGTTTTTCATTCTTCTATCATATTCTTTCCATTGGAGTAGAATTGTTTTACAATGTTGGCTTAGTTTCTGTTGTACAATGAAGTGAATCAGCTATATGTATACCTATAACCCCTCCCTCTTGGACCTCCCTCCCACTCTCTGCCCCATCACATCCATAACGGAGCACCCGTCACAGAGCACCGAGCTGCGCTTCCTGTGCTTTATAGCATGTTCCCACTAGCTAGCTATTTTTTATGCATGGTAGTGTATATATGTCAAGCCTAATCTCCCAGTTCATCCCACCCTCCTCTTCCCCCTCTGTGTCCACATGTTCGTTCTCTATGTCTACCTCTCTATTCCTGCCCTGCAAATAGATTCATCTGTACCATTTTTCTAGATTCCACATATATGCGTCAACATACGATATTTGTTTTTCTCTTTCTGACTTACTTCACTCTGTATGACAAACTCTAGACCATCCACATCTCTACAAATGACCCAATTTCATTTCTTTTTATGGCTGAGTAATATTCCATTGTGTATATGTACCACATCTCCTTTATCCATCTGTTGATGGACGTTTAGGTTGTTTCCATGTCCTGGCTATTGTAAATAGTGCTGCAGTGAACATTGGGGTACCTGTGTCTTTTTGAATTATGGTTTTCTCAAGGTATATGCCCAGTAGTGGGATTGCTGTATCATATAGTACTTCTATTTTTAGTTTTTTAAGGAACCTCCATAGTGTTCTTCACAGTGCCTGTATCAATTTACATTCCCACCAACAGTGCAAGAGGGTTCCCTTTTCTCCACACCCTCTCCAGCATTTATTGTTTCTAGATTTTTTGATGATGGCCATTCTGACTTGTGTTAGGTGATACCTCATTGTAGTTTTGATTTGCATTTCTCTAATAATTAGTGATGTTGAGCATCTTTTCATGTGCCTCTTGGCCATCTGTATGTCTTCTTTGGTGAAATGTCTATTTAGGTCTTCTGCCCATTTTTTGATTGGGTTGTTTGTTTTCTTGATATTGAGCCCCATAAGCTGTTTGTATATTTTGGAGATTAATCCTTTGTCCATTGCTTCATTTGCAAATATTTTCTCCCATTCTGAGGGTTTTCTTTTCATCTTGTTTATGGTTTCCTTTGCTGTGCAAAAGCTTTTCAGTTTAATTAGGTCCCATTTGCTTATTTTGTTTTTTATTTTCATTACTCTAGGAGGTGGGTCATAAAAGATCTTGCTGTGATTTATGTCAAAGAGTGTTTTTCCTTTATTTTCCTCTAAGTGTTTTATAGTGTTCGGTCTTACATTTAGGTATTTAATCCTTTTTGAGTTTACTTTTGTGTATGGTGTTAGGTTGTGCTCTGATTTCATTGTTTTACATGTAACTGTCCAGTTTTCCAGGCACTACTTATTAAAGAGGCTGTCCTTTCTCCATTGTATGTTCTTGCCTCCTTCATCATAAATTAGGTGACCATATGTGCATGGGTTTATCTCTGGGCTTTCTAGCCTGTACCATTGCTCTATCTTTCTGTTTTCTGTTTTGCCAGTACCATACTGTCTTGATTACTGGAGGTTTGTAGTATAGTTTGAAGTCAGGGAGCCTGATTCCTCCAGCTCTGTTTTTCTTTCTCAAGATTGCTTTGGCTATTCAGGGTCTTTTGTGTTTCCATACAAATTATGAAATTTTTTGTTGCAATTCTGTGAAGAAAGCTATTGGTAATTTGATAGGGATTGCATTGAATCTGTAGATTGCTTTGGGTAGTATAGTCATTTTCGCAATATTGATTCTTCCAATCCAGGAACATGGTATATTTCTCCATCTGTGTATGTCATCTTTGATTTCTTTCATCAGTGTCTTATAGTTTTCTGAGTACAGGTCTTTTGCCTCCTTAGGTAGGTTTATTCCTAGGTATTTTATTCTTTTTGTTGCAATGGTAAATAAGGGTTGTTTCCTTAATTTCTCTTTCTGATTTTTCCTGGTTAGTGTATAGGAGCACCACAGATTTATGTGCATTAATTTTGCATCCTGCAACCTTACCAAATTCACTGATTAGTTCTAGTAGCTTTCTGGTGGCATCTTTAGGATTTTCTGTGTATAGTATCATGTCATCTTCAAACAGTGATAATTTTACTTCTTTTCCAATTTGTGTTCCTTTTATTTCTTTTTCTTCTCTGATTGCCATGGCTAAAACTTCCAAAACTATCTTGAATAAGAGTGGACATCCTTGTCTTGCGAGACTGGACATCCTTGTCTTGTTCCTGATCTTAGTGGATATGCTTTCAGTTTTTCACCATTGAGAATGATGTTTGCTGTGGGTTTGTCATATATGGATGGCCTCTATTATGTTGAGGTAGGTTCCCTCTATGCCCATTTTCTGGAGAGTTTTTATCATGAATCGGTGTTGAATTTTGTCAAAAGCTTTTTCTGCATCTATTAAAATCATATGGTTTTTATTCCTTAATTTGTTAATATGGTATATCACATTGATTGATTTACGTATATTGAAGAATCCTTCCATCCCTGGGATAAATCCCACCTGATCGTAGTGTACAATCTTTTTAAGGTGTTGTTGAATTCTTTTTGCTAGTATTTTGTTGAGGATTTTTGCATTTATGTTAATCAGTGATATTGGTCTGTAATTTTCTTTTTTTGTGATATCTTTGTCTGGTTTTGGTATCAGGGTGATGGTGGCCTCATATAATGAATTTGGGAGTGTTCCTCCCTCTGCAATTTTTTGGAAGAGTTTGAGAAGGATGGGTATTAGCTCTTCTCTAAATGTTTGATAGAATTCGCCTGTGAAACCATCTGGTCCTGGACTTTTGTTTGTTGGAATATATATATATTTTTTTTTTGCGGTACGTGGGCCTCTCACTGCTGTGGCCTCTCCCGTTGCGGAGCACAAGGCTCCGGACGCACAGGCTCAGCGGCCATGGCTCACGGGCCCAGCCGCTCTGCGGCATGTGGGATCTTCCCAGACCGGGGCACGAACCTGTGTCCCCTGCATCGGCAGGCGGACTCTCAACCACTGCGCCACCAGGGAAGCCCCGGAATATTTTTAATTACAGTTTCAATTTCATTATTTGAGATAGGTCTCTTCATATTTTCTAATTCTTCCTGGTTCAGTCTTGGAAAATTGTACCTTTCCAAGAATTTGTCTGCTTCTTCGAGGTTGTCCATTTTATTGGCATATAGTTTTTTGTAGTAGTCTCTTATAATCCTTTGTATTTCTGCAGTGTCAGTTGTTACTTCTCCTTTTTCATTTCTGATTCTATTGATTTGAGTCTTCTCCCTTTTTTTCTTGAGTCTGGCTAAAGGTTTATCAATTTTGTTTACCTTCTCAAAGAGCCAGCTTTTACTTTTATTGATCTTTACAATTGTTTTCTTCATTTCTATTTCATTTATTTATGCTCTGATTTTTATGAGTTTTTCCTTCTACTGACTTAAGGTTTTCTTTGTTCTTTTTTCTCTAGTTGCTTTAGGTGTAAGGTTAGATTGTTTATTTGAGATTTTTCTTGTTTCTTGAGGTGAAATTGAATTTCTATAAACTTCCCTCTTAGAACTGCTTCTGCTGCATCCCATAGGTTTTGGGTTGTGTGTTTTCATTGTCATTTATTTCTTTGTTTTTTTTTTTTTTTTTTTTTGCAGTACGCAGGCTTCTCACTGTTGTGGCCTCTCCCGTTGCAGAGCACGGGTTCCGGATGCGCAGGCTCAACGGCCATGGCTCACAGGCCCAGCCGCTCTGCGGCATGTGGGATCTTCCCAGACCAGGGCATGAACCCATGTCCACTGCATCAGCAGGCAGACTCTCAACCACTGCACCACCAGGGAAGCCCTCTTTGTATTTTTTTATTTCTTCTTTGATTTCTTCAGTGATCTCTTGGTTATTTAGTAGCACACTGCTTAGCCTCCATGTATTTGGGTTTTTTACAGGTTTTTTCCTGTAATTGATTTCTAATCTCATAGCATTGTGGTCAGAAAAGATGCTTGATACGATTTCAGTTTTCTTGAATTTTCTGAGGCTTGATTTGTGACCCAAGATGTGATCTCCCCCGGAGAATGTTCTGTGTGCACTTGAGAAGAAAGTGTATTCTGCCACTTTCGGGTGGAATGTTCTATAAATATAAATTAAATCTATCTGGTCTACTGTGTCATTTAAAGCTTGCGTTTCCTCATTTTCTGTTTGGATGATCTGTCCATCGGTGTAAGTGGGCTGTTAAAGTCCCCTACTATTATTGTGTTACTGTCAATTTCCCCTTTTATGGTTGTTAGCATTTGCCTTATGTATTGAGGTGCTCCTATGTTGAGTGCATAAATATTTATAATTGTTATATCTTCTTCTTGGATTGATCCCTTGATCATTATGTAGTGTCCTTCCTTATCTCTTGTAACAGTCTTTATTTTAAAGTCTATTTTATCTGTTACGAGTATTGCTACTCCAGCTTTCTTTTGATTTCCATTTGCATGGAATATCTTTTTGCATCCCTTCACTTTCAGTCTGTATGTGTCCCTAGGTCTGAAGTGGGTCTTTTGTAGACAACATATATATGGGTCTTCTTTCTGTATCCATTCAGCCAGTCTGTGTCTTTTGATTGGAGCATTTAATCCATTTACCTTCAAGGTTATTGTCGATATGTATGTTCCTATTACCATTTTCTTAATTGTTTGGGGTTTGTTTTTGTGGGTCTTTTTCTTCTCTTGTGTTTGCCGCCTAGAGAAGTTTCTTTAGCATTTGTTGTAAAGCTGGTTTGGTGGTCCTGAGGTCTCTTAGCTTTTGCCTGTCTGTAAAGCTGTTGATTTCTCCATTGAATCTGAATGAGATCCTTGCTGGGTAGAGTAATCTTGGCTGTAAGTTTTTCTCTTTCATCACTTTAAGTATATCCTGCCACTCCCTTGTGGTCTGCAGAGTTTCTGCTGAAAAATCAGCTGATAAGCTTATAGGGATTCCTTTGTATGTTATTTTTTGCTTTTCCCTTGCTGCTTTTAATATTTTTTCTTTGAATTTAATTTTTGTTAGTTTGATTAATATGTGTCTTGGTGTGTTTCTCCTAGGGTTTATCCTGTATGGGACTCTCTGTGCTTCCTGACTTGGGTGACTCTTTCCTTTCCCATGTTAGGGAAGTTTTCCACTCTAACCTCTTCAAATATTTTCTCAGACCTTTCTTTTTCTCTTCTTCTTCTGGGACCCCTATAATTCGAATATTGGTGCATTTAGTGTTGTCTCAGAGGTCTCTGAGATTGTCTTCAATTCTTTTCATTCTTTTTTCTTTATTCTGCTCCTCGGCAGTTATTTCCACCATTCTGTCTTATAGCTCAGTTATTTGTTCTTCTGCCTCAGTTATTCTGTTATTGATTCCTTCTAGTGTATTTTTCATTTTGGTTATTGTGTTGTTCATCTCTGTTTGTCTTTTTTAAATTCTTCTAGATCTTTTTTTTTTTTTTTTTGCGGTATACGGGCCTCTCACTGTTGTGGCCTCTCCCGTTATGGAGCACAGGCTCCGGACGCGCAGGCTCAGCGGCCATGGCTCACGGGCCCAGCCACTCTGCGGCATGTGGGATCTTCCCGGACCAGGGCACGAACCCGTGTCCCCTGCATCGGCAGGCAGACTCTCAACCACTGCGCCACCAGGGAAGCCCTAATTCTTCTAGATCTTTGTTAAATATTTCTTGTATCTTCTCAGTCCGTGCCTCCATTCTATCTCCTAGATTCTGCATCATGTTTACTATCATTACTCTGAATTCTTTTTCAGGTAGATTGCCTATTTCCTCGTCATTTATTTGGTCTTGTAGGTTTTTTCCTTGCTCCTTTTTCTGTGACATACTTTTTTGTCCTCTCATTTTTCTTTTTTTAATGGGTTGGATTGTGTTCCTGTCTTACTGGTTGTTTGTCCTGAGGCTTCCAGCACTGGAGTTTGTAGAGCTGGGTGTTGGTGCCGAGATGAGAACCTCCAGGAGACCTCACTCCGATGAATATTCCCTGGGGTCTGAGGTTCTCTTTTATTCCCGTAGTTCGGACTTGGAGCTCCCACCACAGGAGCTCAGGCCCGACCCCCGGCTCGTGAACCAAGGTCCTGCAAGCCGCACGGGCAGCCAAAAAAAAAAAAAGAAGGAGGAAAGGAACAGAACAATAACAGAGTAAAAGATAAAATAATATTAGAAAACTAACAGATATTTAGAAAAAATTTAAAATATTAAAATATAGATGAAACAACAACCTGGAGGTAAAACAGAACTACAGTGGCAAAAAAGAGGAGGATTAAAAAAAAAAAAAAAGCCTGAAAAGTCCTTGGCTGTGGAGGATGGGGCTTATGCAGGGGCAGCGTTTAGGCAGTGGGTGGGGCCTATGTTTAGGACCCACAGGGCCAGAAAAGGCCCCAGGGGGAGTGGGGCTTTTGCTCAGTGCAGCAGGAGGGACCCAGGAGTGCCTCTGGCCTTGGAGGGTGGAGGACCAGGTCCGGGACCCCAGCAGGCTCCCCGGGCCCAAGTGGGTAGGGGAAATGCTAGGCACACTCTCCGCTGATCCTCCAATCCCGGAGTGCCCCTCCCCATCCACCTTTCCTCTTCTTCCCCTCCTGCCCAGGACTAACACAGACAGAGGGGGCCCCAGAAGTTGGAGGACCTGGCCTGGGACCTCAGAAGGCTTCCTGGGGCCCAAGTGTGTGGGCAAAATACCCACTGCACCTCCCCTGATCCTCCAAGCCCCCTAGGGTCCCTCCAGGCATGGGAACCCCTCCCTTCTCCCAGCCACCCCTCAGGGGTGCTAGTCCTGTCCAATCTCCACTTCTCCTCCCCCCTCACTGCCCCTTACATCCTACCCGGCTGCTCGGGGGTTCCTTCTCTCTCCTTGGGCATCAAGGCCCCCCACCAGCGACCAGCAGGTGCCCTAGTTGTGGTTCGTTTTTAGTTTATTTTTTATTTTATTCATTTTATTTTATGAGTATTTGACTGCTTTCTAATTTAGAAGATTTATAATTTTGTTTTCATTCTTTTTAAGGGCAACTATTTGCTCCCAGAGGAGTTTGGGAGTGGGGCCACAGAAGTGGCTAGCAGGCAGCTTAGAATTAGGTTCTAACCAACAACACTATGCCCTAGATCACATCTGTCTCTACTCCAGGCTAGTCAGAGGTCTGTCTAGTTCACAGAGAAACAAGGCTTGTCTCTGGTCCCCTCTGGGATGATATACATTTACTTCTCTTTGGTTTAGTAAGATGAACAAATGCAGAGCTTATTGCCATCCACCATTTCTTCCTCACCCTGCCACACCAATAAACTGCCTGTCGCTAAGATATTTTGTCTTGTAGTTCCGTGACTCTTCATCCCACCCCCACTTCTGCCGTTTCACAGTTGTGTCACTGATAAGCCCATAGCATATTAGAAGCAGTAATTTTATAAGCAGGAAATTGGCAAGAGCCAGGCTTACTAATAACAAGAAGGAATGGCAGCTGAAAGATTGACCATGCATAAGAAGAAAGAAAATCTATAAGTGCCAACAAAAAACTTTAAAAGAATTGCGGTTTGGCCCAATATACAATAGAGACAAACAGCCTTACACACATCAGTAATCATGAGTACCCTTATATTTATAATATGGGTTAGTAATTGATGGCCATAATGATGACTGAGTCAGAATGATTAAAATCAGCTGTATACTCTATGTATATAAAAGGTACAGAATACCCCATTTCCAGTGATGTCAGATTAATTAGATCTAGCTGTTTATCCAGGTGAATTCTGTCTCCTTCATACTGGTCATTGAGAAGATCCTATCTTTGCTCAAACATTTCTGGAACTCTTTTTTGAGAATTGGCTTAAGTGTGCATGTTTTAGAATATCCTTAGTATGATGAATCTTTGACCTTTAGGAATGAATTTGATTTTTAAAACAATCTCAGTAGGTCCAGTGAAAGCAAGTTCAAGGAGAATGATGGGAAATCAATCTGGGAAATATCTTTGGGGATTAAAAATATGTAAAATGTTTTCCTTTTTTCTATGCTTAATAAATTATCTCTGGCAGCAATTTGAAGACAGCAGTTTCATGAATGTTTTGAGGATTAATAACATCATTCGAATAAATATAGAGCTTTCTTAGGGGATTGATTGCTTTGAAATAGCACACTATATTTGCCATATTTTTAAAAAATTTAGTATGATTCTAATCTTACCTTCTATTATAAGTGGTAAAGATAATTTCTTTGTTTTCAGAGAACAGAGACCTCACTGGACTACTTCTTCCTCTCTTCTCCCCTCTCCCCCCCTCTTTTTTTCCTCTTACATCCTTGCCCTTTTTCTTTCTTTTCTCTCTATACTTTAGTCTAGCCAAAAGCAGGCATGGTATTACTTAGTCATTTGGTGGCACCAAGTTTACTGACATGATGTCTGTCACATAATAAAAATTAAAATGTGCTTGCAGCCCAATAAGTTATCGTATTATCATAGGATTACTCCTAGATATAAGCATTGTTTTGGTTTTTTTTCTTTGTCCAAGGCCGCTTTCAGATTTTGCCTGCCTTGTCTACTATTGTATCCTCAGAATCTGGCACATGTATTCACTCAATAAATATTTGTTGAGTCAATGAGTGACCTACTTTGGATAATTCAGTCAGTTAACAGTTATTTGTTGAGCATTTACTATGTGCCAGGTACTACGTACCCTGGGATACAATGGTGAATCTGAAACATCCCTGTCCTCATGAAGTTTACATTCTAATAGGAGAGACAAACAGTTAAACAACAAAAAAAAAGTAGAGAACTAACCAGAATAATTCTAGATTGTGATAACAGATATAAAGTAAGTGAAAGGGTGTTGTAGTAGAGACTCATAGAAGGGGTACCTGCTTTGGAAAGGGTGGTTGTAAAAGTAACTTCCAAAATGGTACATAAAGGAAGACAAGTAAGAGGTTCCCACGCCAAGGGCCAGGGAGGAGTCTTACAAGTAAAAAATGAGCTTGGTAACTTCTTGGAAGTGGCAGTATGACACGAGGCCTAGCAAATGTGAGGGGCGAAGGTGAAGGTCGAGTCATTCGGGGCCTCACAGGCCCGTAGGAGTTTGGGTATTAGTTTCAGTGCAATGAAAAGAAACCATTGGAGGGACTTAAGCAAGTACCGACACTATGGAAAGATGGTTCTGGCTGCTGGGTGGAGAAGGGATTGGCAATGGGCAGTGGGGGCAAGTCAGGTCATTTACTGTTTTGATATTCATCAAAGGGTTTTGTGCATAGCTAAGCCTAAGAGACATGAGAAAAATGAAAATCTTTAGCTCTCACCCTCTGCCAGTTTCTGTTGGGTTATTTGAATGTCTGTACCAAGTGAATGAGAGCAAACAGCCAGGGCTTACTCCATGTTGAGCCAGGGGGAGATATGAGAGCCAGGTTAAAAAGATATCCTGAAGAACAAGTTACCTTTCGGAGGCTTTGACGTTATTGTCTAAACCTGCCTTAAAACTTTGTCTTCCTTTGGCTTCAGGGGCAACCTGTTATCCTGCCCCTTTCCTCTCTCTGTTTTGGTTCTTAGCTCTTCCCTCCTGCCATCACCTGACAGCAGACATTCCTTAAGGCTCATGCATGAACTTGGCTTTCCTCCCTCTACTTTCTTTCCTTCAGTAAACTGTCTCTCAGCTGAGCAAATTTGCTCTTGGAGCTTTGATTTGAAGCACCAATGGGATCTCTAAATAGAAGTGTCCTTAAGAAGTTGGAGATGTGAAAGTCCTTCCCGAAAAATAGAAGCTGGGCTCAGGAAAAAACTTAAAATAGAGATGCTTGACGAGACCAGCAGAGATTCTAGTTCAGTAGGACTGGGCGGTGCCTGGGAATCTGCTGCACAGCAAGGTCCCAAACCACCGCTGTGGAAGGACAGCAGCCAACCAGGCTGCCAGATGTGCTCTCCAAAGGCCAAAGCCCAACTCACTCAAGGTGCCAGTGTGGGCTTTGCAAATTCAGGCAGCCTCCGCACACTGCCCCTCCTCCCCCACCCCTCCCCACAGCAGAGCCACTTGCCCTTGCTTCCATTGGGACCACTGTGGAAAATGCGAGGCTTAGAAGGTATGTAGTTTCAGAAGAGGAGGGAAAAAAGATATGAAAAGCCAGAACTGACCCTAGGAAAAAAAACTGGCAGAACTTCTGAATTTGAAGCAGGAAAGGAGCTAGTGACTAGGAAATAACTCATACATTAGTACAAATCTAATTAGGTATGCATTGCTTTCTCCCCCGCACTCAGCTGAGGAAGCTCTCTTAGGAGAAGAGGCTCCACTGGAAGGATGAGAAGTAGGTCCTTCAGGATCCTGGATGCTGGGGGTAGAGAAGGCCTGGCCAGCTTGGTCACAGGCACACTGGGCCTGGAGAGAGGGCTCTCCTTGCTGGATGGGGAGGACCGGGGCAGGGCACAGGGACAGTGCCAGAGAAAAGTGTGGCTATTTTTAAAATTCTGTGTAAGGAGAGCCCTCAGCTCTCATGCTTCTGGGCTACAGGGTCTCTTCGGCCAGGGCCAGAACTCCACCCAGAGCTATGAATTTGTGATACCACTTCAGAAGTATTGTGGATTAAATAGGGTTTTGTGGGCTGGCCTGCAGGCCTAATTCCTTTTTTATGGAAAAGTATTTCTATAGTAAAATGTGTTGGGAATTTCCTATAACCAACTCACAAATACATTTTAGAAGGGCATATGTGTTTAAGCTTGGAGACTGCCCACGTATAACGCTCAGAGAAATTCATTTATGCAGTAGCGTGTGGCCTAAAGCTGTACTGCTGAGACACACAGCTGTTTGTAATAGTCCGCACCCTATGCGTTCCTCCCCAAGAGCTGTGTTGGCCCTATCTTGGTAAATTCCAAGAAAAAATATAGAAAAATACTTATTATGATTTACTTGCCAGTAACATGACAGGATTAGTGAAGAATGTCGTTGGAGGAAAAGCTTCATTGTGACCAAAGTGGGGGGCAAGTGGCTTATGTGTAAATTGTTCTGTGAAATAAGCAGTTATCTGTCTGTCTCTAACAGCTAGCTCTTTACTTATCTTAAGTGAGATTTGCTTAATTGCTCCCCGTCCCCCTGAAGCATACCTTTGAGGCTATAGGGAAGGATTTTATTCCCCCTCCTACACCCACAACATTAACTTCTTTTTCAATTTCCTCATCCTCTTCTCTTTCTCTTTGTTTTTTCTTTTTTAATTGACAGCTCTAAACCCTCACCTCGGAGAAATGTACATAAAATCTAGCAAATTATTTCAGGAGGTTCATGGAATTTCCCATTCTGTATACGACACAGCCCCATGGTCAAACATACCTGTTTCTTCAGGCCCTCTCTTCCCTTCCTCCCTGCTTCCTTTCTTCTCTCCTCCCCGCTGTGTCCCTCTCAAGCTCTCTCACACACCATCCCCAGGTTTCACAGTCATGGGGAGCCCTCTTGGTGCTTCTGTGGACATGATCTTGTCTTCACACTGCCCTGAGTGAGACGCATCGTTGTGTGGTGCTCATCAGAAAGGGTCAGGGGCCTGAAAACCAGCCTGAACTCTGCTCTCCTCACCACTTGCCACAGAGGAAGGGGCTTATTTTTCTTGCATAAGCATACCATTCCTTCCTCACCAAGCTCTATGAGGGGACCTGGGTCGGCCCCCACCCAGAGGGAGCACTCTTTCTAGTTCCCCAACCCAGAGGGCAAGCCATTTTCAAATTCGCACAAAGGCCCTGGCTAACAGAGCTGTGACCCTCTCTTGTGAAGCAGGTATCATTTTCCACATTTTACACTTGAAGAAACTGAGGTTAAGCAAGGCTAAATGTCTTGCCCAGGGCTACATAACTGGCAAAGACAGAAATCAAGCTCCGTTGTATCTAGCTTTATAAACTGTGTTCCCTCCACTACAGTTTACGCAGTTCCCTTAGCATTTGTCTTGAAGGGATCAGTTCTGTCAGCTTCTCTTTCTCAATCATGTTGTAACACTGAGTCTTCAGGGGACTCCCAGCCCTGCAGAAAGCAGAAAATCTAAGAGTACCCCCTTTTCCCCTCCTCTTGCCTTCTTACCCCACCTCCCCACTCTTTCAGGATTCTTCCATTCATTTAATAAATATAAGATGGTGACTTTTGTCTTCCTTTCTCTAGTGCCTTAGCAAAGTCAGAAGGGGAGCTATATCTTCAGAACAAAAGTAGAATAAAAACATTTCACAACACATTCTATAAGAAGAGAAACTTGATGTTTAGTTACTTTGATGAGCCTTGTCATACTTTCATGAAGGCTAGAAGCAATAAGAAGTGTAGAATATAAAAAGGGATGTGGAAGCAAGGTTTCAAGGGTTCTGTTACCTCGTGGTAGTGTGGCTTAGTATAAAAAGAATGGACTCAGTTAGGCAAACATAGGTTTAAACCCACTGTCAAGTTTGGACAACTGGCTTAACCACTTTAAGGGTCATTTTCCTTATCTGTAAAATGGACATATTAATAATAGCTACCTTCTTGTGAAGATTAAAGCATCTAGTATTATGCCTGGTAGGTTGTAGGTGCCCAGAAAGTATTAATTTCCTTCCTTTCATCTTCGTTTAGGTTGCTAACCTCTTAAAGCAACACATCTTTTATACCCTGCATTGGTGACGTAGATATTCAGTAAATATCTGTTGAATTCAGTGTTATCTGCTTTACTCTTTGAGTTGTAAAGATGAGTCCATGGAGTGATTTATTTTGGACGCAATTCTGTTAGTTTAGAGTGTTATGAAATGAATTGTTCTAAGTAATATCATTCTAAAATAACAAACCTTATCAGGTATTTTTCCCAAGACATACCTCTTTCTCTGATTTCCTGTCTATCAACAACTCTCAGAACAAGAGACTTGCCAAACTTCTTATGATATCACAGACACTGCTTTTAACAGTGGCAGGAGTTGTGGCAAAATCAAAATTATCTCTTTGATTGACAGTGTGAAGACATCTCTAAAAGAACAACTTGTGAAACAGAATTTAAAGCTGTCATTTGGCATTATGGTTTGACATTTGTTTGCAGTTATGTTTTTAACTACAATTAAGGGAATTAGATTTTTGCATGTATGTAAGAAATTAGATTCTCATTTTCTTTTTGGTCTAAGAATTTAAAAGTTAATGCTTTTTTAAAATAAATACTCTTAATTGTGAGTAGATCCTAATTTGCCTATTGTGCCAACTCCAAAAATGTTATTTTTTTAAAAAATCTGATGAAATTACAGGGTAGAGAGCCCTAGGCTGGTACAAGCTTGAACCAGCTTTACCTCTTGTGAATTATGTCACTTTATATAGTCATTTACCACTCAGGATCTTCTAAAAATTAGGAAATTGCATTAATATATTTCCAATGAGTGGCAAGAAAGAATGACCATATCCCTAGAGACTATCCCTAGTGCCTGAGACATAGTTGGGTACTCAATAAATATTTGCTGGATGGATGTATGGATGAGTAGGAATGAATTTAATCCCAGTTAAACCACCGATCACAGGATTTAAAACTCAGAAGCTCTCATTGTCTGGTAGCAAATCAGCTTCTGACTTGCCAAAAATCAATTCAAACTCCTGGATTCTAGTGATGATCTTCTCTATCAGATTCTTACTAAAATCCAAATATAGGACCTGAATCTGTGTTGTTTCTTATTATTCTAAAGCATGAATACCTCTAGAACTGGCTGTAAAGAGGAAATTGGATATCTGTATGATGTTCAAAAACAGGTGCACATTTTCAGCTTTTTAAAATATGAATATGCCTCTAACAATATTTAATTTCTAGAAATCCTCTAAATTTCTCTCAGAAAGCCTCACTAGAGTCAAAGTTGATCCTTTATAGTTTCTTTCACGGCAAGACTGCTTTTTCTTTATCAATGTCTTAAGATGGTTTTACATTCCTGAATAATGTGCAAGCTCTTTCTTGAGTTTACTATATAAGTGTGATTTTTATTTTTGGAATCAAGATTATCTTTTTCACACATATACTCATCTCTGTATACATTACCCAGTGCCCATTCCATGGTAATCAAGGACAGTGTGTTTGTAACATCATTTATAATCATTCTTTCTGCCTTGTCTCATTAAAGAATTGCACTGAAGAGTTGGGAACAGAGGCTCAGCAGGAATCAATGAGATATGAAAGTCCTAATTTCTGTAGCTTTAATGTCAAGCAAAATTATCATCACAAACACAAGTTCATAAATTTTATAACAGTTCACTCAAAACACCTTATATTCTGTGGAAATGTCATAAGGAACTTTATGACTCTTTGTCAATTCAGTGAATGATTATCACTTCATTAACCTTGTTTGAACCTTGGCTTACTGTATTTTGGCTTCTATAATCTGCTAGCCTTTCACAGTTTTTATTCTAAAGGGATACATATAACAGCAGTGTTTTGTACTGGGTCCCTCAGAGGAATGTATATGGAATGGATTCTACTTTTGTTGATATCAAAATTATAACTGTCTCCAGGGAGACTAAAATTTGAGCATCTCAAATATTCAGTACCATCCATTTTATAGTAAAGGTAACTTCTAATGTACTCACAGGCACCCATCTGAAAATGCTCATTGGAATTTTCTAATCAGTAAGACCTCTTTTCAAATAGGAAACCTGGCTTAAGAAATAAAGTGGATCAAATTGCCAGGACTCTGCTGCCTAGCCACTTCTAACAAGCACATAGCGAGCCACATCCATTCTATGGTACTGGTATTTTGAAAACCAAGTGAAGAGCTACTTTATTTGCCTTGACTGTTGCTCCTTATTTTATCAAGTTTACTATTATAAGATTCTACTCTTATACCTGAAAGTTGTGTAATAACATTTGACGGTAAACCAGCATCGTTTTCTATCTCTGCTATAACAATTACCACAAACTTAGTGGCTTAAAACAACACAAATTTATACAGTTCTGGGGGTCAGAAGTCCAAATGAGTGTTAAGGGGCTAAAATCAAGGTGTCAATAGGGCTGGCTCTTTCTGGAGCCTCCAGGGGAGAACCCATTCCTTGCTTCTTCCAGCTTTTAGAAGCTGCTGGCATTCCTTGGATCCTGGCCTCATAAATCTAATCTATGCTTCCATTGTCACATCACCACCTTCCCCCCCACCCCCGCCACATTAACCTTCTTGCCTCTCTCTCATAAAGACCTTGATAATTATACTTAAGGCACATCCAGGTGAACCAGGATAATCTCCTTATCTCAAGATCCTTAATGTAATCACATCTGCAAAGTTCCTTTTGCCATATTTACAGACTTTGGGGATTAGGACATGGATATCTTTGAAGGCAATTATTTAGCCTACCACAACTGTGACAAGTTAAAAATAGCTATTATCAACCCTAGAGCAACCATTAAATAAACAAAACAAAGAGTTATAGCTAATATGCCAACAAAGCAGATGAAAGTAAATCATAAGCCATATGCAAAATCCAAAAGAAGGCGGAGAAAGAAGGCCAAGGAAACAACAGATGGGGCAAATAGGCAAGATGATGGATTTAAGTCTAAGTGTTTCACAATTCAATTAAATGTAAATTGTCTATACATTCTAATTAAAAGACAGAGATTTTCAGATTGTATAAAAACGTAAGATTCAGCCATATACTGCCTACAGGAAATGTATTTGAAAAATAAAGATACAAAAGACTAAAAGTAAAAGAATCGAAAAAGATATACCATGCTGACACTAATCAAAAGAAGCTAGAATGTGTTTATTAATATCAAGCAAGGTAGATTTTAGAACAAAGACTATTACCAGGAATAAATAAATTCATTTCATAATGATAAATAGACAAGTTCATCAGAAGGACATGACAATCCTAAATGTTTGTGCCTCTAATACAGAGCTTAAAAATATGTGAAGCAAAAACTGATAGAACTACAAGGAGAAGTAGACAAATTCACAGTTATTGTTAGAGATGTCAATAGCTCTCTCTTAACAATACATAAAACAAGTACACAGAAAAATTAGTAAGGCTATAGAAGACTTGAACTTTACAATCAATCAACTTAACCTAATTGACATTTATACAACATTCCACCCAACAGCAGCAGAATACACATTTTTTTTCTCCAAGAGCATACAAAATATTCACCAAGGTAGACCATATAATTTGGCTATAAAACAAAACCAAAGAAAACTTAAAAGGACTCAAATCATACAAAGTGTATTCTCTGGTCACAATGTAATTAACTTAGAAATAAATAACAGAAAAGTATCTGTAAAATCCCCCAATATTTGTGAACTATAACACAATTCTAAATGAGATATGGGTCAAAGAAAATATGAAAGGGGAAATTACAAAGATTTTTTAACTAAATGCGAATGAAGACATCAAAATGTGTGGAACATCTCTAAAGCAAAACTTCAGGGAGAAAATTTATGGCAATAAATGTCTATGTGAAAAAAGAAAAAAGGTCAGCTTCCACCTTAAGAAGTTAGGAAAAGAAGAGCAAACAGAACCCAAGATAAGCATAAGAAAGTAAATAATAAAGATCAGAGCAGAAATCAATGACAGAGAAAACAGTAAAACAATATAGAATATCAATTAAACAATCAGTTTCTTTGAGGAGATCAATAACATCAATAAACCTCAAGTCAGACTCATCAGGAAAAGATAGAGAAGACAAAAATTTACCAACATCAGAAATGAGAGTGGTGACATTACATTCTTCAGATATTAATACATTAATAGAGGAATATTATAAACAACTTTATGCCATTAATTTTTTTAATTCAAAAATACTTTATTGCTAAAACAGGCTACCCACCATCTGAGTCTTCAGTAAGTAACATCAAAGATCACTGATCACAGATCATCATTACAAAATAATAATCATGAAAACTTTGAAATATTGCGAGACTTACCAAAATGTCACAGAGAAACAAAGTGAGCCAATGCTCTTGGAAAACTGGTGCCACAAAGCCATTTGCTTGACTATGCCATTAATTTTGACAACTCTGAAAAATGGATACATTTTTTTGGAATATAAACTACCCAGCTTCACTAAAATGAATAGATGACCTGAATTTATAGTTTAAATTTTTTCCACAAAGAAAACTTCAGGCCCAGAAGGTTTCACTGGTGAATTTTATCAAGCATTTAAGGAAGAAATAGTATTAATTCTACTTAAACTCTTCCAGAAAATGAAACAGGAAGGAATAGTTCTTAACTTACTTCATGAGGCCAGTATTACCCTGATATCAAAATCTGACAAAAGCATTACAAGCAAATTAACAGACCGACATCCCTCATGAGCACAGATGCAAAACTTCTAAACAAAATTTTAGAAACTTGAATCCAGCAACATAAAAAAGAAAAGAAATCATGAATGTGTGGAGTTTATCCCAAGAATGTAAGATCGGTTTAACATTCAAAAATCGATTATTGTTATCCAAAAAGTAAAAAAGAAAAACTCAATGATTATGTCAATAGAAACAAAACAGGCAGTTGGCAAAACAGAACATTCATTCCTAATTTTTAAAAAAATCTCAGCAAAGTAGAAATAGAGAAAAACTTGTTCAAATTGATACTGGGCATCTAAGAAAACTGACAGACAACATCATACTTAATAGTGAGAGAATACATACTGTCCTCCTAAGATCAAGATCAAGAAAAAAACACCTGCTGTCATCAGTTCTGTTCAACATTGTGCTGAAAGTTTTACTGAGTACAGTCAGGCAAGAAAAAGAAATAAAAGGCATCAGACTGGAAAGGAAAAATAAAATTTTTTTATTCACAGATGATATGCTCACTAACATAGAAAACCCCATGGAATCTACAAAAGGAGTTACTAGAACTAATAAGTGAGTTTGGCAAAAGGTTGCAGGAAAAAAAGTCAACATCCAAAACCCAAATTAATTTCTATATATTTGCACAGAACAATCAAAATTTAAAAAGCAATATTTATCAAAATATTTCAAAACACATGAAATACTTAGGAATGAATCTGACAAATAATGAGCCAGACCTGTACATTGAAAACTACATAACATTGCTGAGATAAGTTAAGAGGATCTAAATAAATGGAGAGATATACAAAGTTCATGGAACAGAAGCCTCAATATTGTTAACAGTTATCCCCAAATTGATTTATAGATCCAATGCAATCACAATCAAACCTCCAGCAAACATTTTTGTACAAATTAACAAGCTAATTTTAAAATTCATATGGAAATGCAAAGGACCTAGAATAATCAAAACAACTTTGAAAACACTTTGAGGAGCCAAAAGATCAAAGTCACTACCTAACTTCAAGGTTTATCGTAAAGCTACAAGTAATCAAGACAGTGTGGTATTAATCTCAAGATAGACAAATAGATCAATGGAACAGGACAGAGAATCCAGAAATAGGCACACATGTATGGTTAATTGATTTTCTACATGGGTGCCAAAGCAGTTCATTGGAGAACACATAGTTTATTTCACCATTGGTGCTGGAACAATTGTATATCCATATGCAAAAAATGAACTTTGATTCATACTGTGAAATGTATATATAGAGATTAATTCAAAATAGATCCTAGATCTAAATATAAAACCTAAAATTATAAAACTTACAGGAGAAAACAGGAAACATATCTTTGTGACCTTGGATTAGGCAAAGATTTCTTAGATTCTACCCCAAAAGCCCAATCCATAAAAGAAGAAACCCCTGATAAATTGGACTTCATCAAAGTTAAAACTTCTGTTCTTTAAAAGGCACTGTTGAGCGAATGAAGACAAGCCATCGTCATAGATATGCACAATATATATGTCATAAAGGACTTGTCTTCAGAATATATAAAGAACTTTAGAAACTCAGATGACCATAAACAACCCAATAAAAAATGAGCAAAAGATTTGAACAGGCGCTTCACCAAAGATATACAGATGGCCAAGAAGCACATAAAAAAGATGTTCAACATCATTAGTCATTAGGGAAATGCAAATTAAAACCATAATGAGATACGACCACACACTTCTATTTTTTTTATTGATTTTTTTTTTTTGGCCACACCTCACGGCACGTGGGATCTTAGTTCCCCAACGAGGGATGGAGCCCATGCGCCCTGCTGTGGAAGCATGGAATCTTAACCACTGCACCGCCTGGGAAGTCCCACAAGCACACACTTTTAGAATGGCTAAAATTAAAAAACCTGAACATACCAATTGTTGGCAAGTTGTGGAGAAACTGGAACTCTCATATTCTGCTGGTTGGAATGTAAAACAGCACAACACTTTGGAAAACAGTATGGAGGCTTCTTAAAAAGTTTAACATACACTTACCTTGCTACTTAGCCATTTCACTCCTAGGTATTTACCTAAGAGAAATGAAGGGACATAGCCATACAAATACTTGTACACAGATATTAATAGCTATATTTGTAATAGCCAAAACCTGTGAAACAAACTAAATGTCCATCAGCAGGTGAATGGATAAACAAATTGTGGTATATCCATGTGATGAAATACTACTCAGCAAAAAATAATAATAATGAACTATTGATTCATGGTACAACATGGACAAATCTAAAAGGAATTATGCTAAATGAAAAATGCCAAACACAAAAAAAAGAATATACTGTATGATATATAGAGAGTTTTTATAGAATTCTGAAAGTGCAAACTAATGTATAATGACAGAAAGCAAACTCTTGATTGCTGGGGGCGAGAGGGCAGGAGTGAGGGATTAACAAAGGGCATAGGGAAACCTTGGGAGATGATGGATATATCATTATTTTGGTTGCAGTGATGGTTTCACACACATATGTTTATGCATATGTCAAAACTCATCCAAGTGTATACTTTAAACATGTAGTTTACTGTTTTCAATTATATCTCAATAAATGTTGTGGTTTTTTTTTTTAAATTCTCTTGGAACCATTTCTCCTCCAAATCTTCTGTGGATAGGAAAGAAGTTGAGAAAACTGTCTCTCAACAGGGCAGAATTTCTAACACCCTCTTCTGATGTGGCAAGGCTGTAGGATGAAAAAAAAAAAAATTACATCTCAGAGAGGAAAGCCAGGAGCTACAGAGAAAAATGGTTTGAGAAATCACTCCCAAGTGAAAGAACCACAGCCTAAGCAAGGAATGTTCTCTACCTCCAGGGTAGAAATCCTCACAGTCGTTTCCAGTAGAATTTCAGAGTTGCGATGGACTCCACCTGATGCCAGGTGACCTACTGTGCACCTCCCGGTGAGAGGACTATACTATCCACACCTGATTCACATCAGACTTGGCCATTTGATTTGTTCTTGCCATTGAAATGGGAGAGGAGTGACATGCACTGATTCTGAGCAGAAACTTTAACAGATCCTATGTTTTCGCAATTTTTCTTTTCTATCACAAAAGCAGCATTCCCAGGTAAGAATTGTTCCTTGGGCTACATCCTGGAACAAAACATGCAGAGCAAAGCAGCAGATTACATATATCATGAGCAAAAAATAAACTGACCTTGTTAGCCTCTGGGATTACAGACATGTTGAGTTTTGGATGACTCTGAAATATAAAAGTAGAGCAGTCAGGTGAGAGTTGGAAACATGAGTCAAATACTCAGAGAACAGATGTGAGCTGGAGATAAAATCTGGGAGTTGTCAGCAACTATTGCATTTTAACCATAGGCATGGGTATGATCACTTAGAAAAAGAGTAGAGAGAGAGAAAAAAGAGGCCTCAGAACAAAGTGCTAAGGAACACCAAACATGTAATTGACGGCAAAGATGAGTCTGCAAAGGAGACGGGAATGGGCAAATATTTGGAAGAAAGCCAGAATTGAGGTGTTTTTTTGTTTTATGTATTTATTTATTTATTTTTGGCTGCTTTAGGTCTTCATTGCTGCGCATGGGCTTTCTCAAGTTGCGGTGAGTGGGGGCTACTCTTCGCTGCAGTGCATGGGCCTCTCATTGCGGTGGCCTCTCATGCTGCCGAGCATGGACTCTAGGCGCGTGGGCTTCAGTAGTTGTGGCATGCAGGCTCAGTAGTTGTGGCATGCATGCTCAGCAGTTGTGGCATACGGGCTTAGTTGCTCCGCGGCATGTGGGATCTTCCCGGGCCAGGGCTCAAACCCATATCCCCTGCATTGGCAGGCTGACTCCCAACCACTGCGGCACCAGGAAAGCCCAGAATTGAGGTTTTAATGTAATCCCACTTTTACTATCCTCATTCTTTATTCCTTCTGCTTCCTTTCTCCAGCCTAGAGACTGCTGAGCAAGCATCATAACCTGCTAGGTCCGCCTCACATTTTAAAAGATAAGTGTTCCTTTTACAACATTGCTGGCTTTTGAGCACCATTTGGACAGGGACCCTGCCCTCATTCACCTCTGTCTCTCCAGGTACTGCCTTGTCCATAGTGTGCATAGTGGGCAGTAAACCCCACCCTGCTGCTCACTTGCCATTTCCCTCTCCTTGGTCTTTCCCTTTAATTCTCTTTTCTCCAGATGCCCATTCTACTCTATGCTTAGGCTTTATCATTAATTGTTTTTATAAATACTGAGTAGTTACATAAAAGGTTTAGATAGGTATAAAGTATGAAGAACTACAATATAATGAACGCTAAGTTTAGGAAAAAGAGCCTTACCATTAACGTTGAAGTCCCTTGGTGCTTCTCCTTATTCCACCACATGGCATCCTTGCTCAGAGGTAACCACCAACCTGCATTTTGTGGTTCTCAGCAAACTAGGAAGAGATGGGAACTTCCTCAAACTGATAAAGAGCATTCGCAAAAACCTACAGAAAACACTTGTTATTCCTTTGCTTCACTCTATAATTTTACCACGTATGTTTGTATTCCTAAAAAAAAAATTAGATTTTGCATATATTTTATCTTCATGGAAATAAAATTATACTGTATATATTAGTCAGTGATTTATTCTTTGTGCTCAAGATTATGTCCCTGGGATTTTTGTCCATGATGTTACATGTAGCTGAAGATCTTTCATTTCTTCATCTGTATTATATTCTGAAGTATACCACAATTTATTTATCTTTTCTGCTTAGCTATATTTCATAAATTTTAATGTGTAGAAATTTTATTATTGTTCATTTCTAAGTATTTTGAAGTATCAGTTATGATTTTTCATTTGACCCAAGAGTTATTCAGAAACACATTTTTTAAAAGCTCCAACTACATGGAGATATTTATCTTTGTTACTGACGTTTCTTTGTTTTCAGAGAATATGGGTTATAACAGTGCTGTTCAGTAGAAGTATAATGTGAGCCACATATGTCACTTTAAAAATTTTAATTGCCATATTAGAAGAGTAAAAATAAACAGGTAAAAGTTATCTTAATTAATATATTTTACTTAACCCAATATGTAGGGTTAGGGATAGGATTTGGTTTTATCAAGCCTGTTTCTCTTAACTCATGAGTTTAGTTTATTTGCCATTATTATGATTGTTACTTTAAGTTTTCTATCAATACTTCTCCCTCTTTTTCTACACTCTTTTCTCCTTTTGGGCCTTGGGCGGGGGCAATATTGTTGGAGTTTCTTTTATTTTCTTAGTGCATCTTCTTCTAATGGCGTATTCTGTTCTTTTAGTGGTTACTTCTGAGATTTTTACCATGCATGCTTAATGAAGTTTAAAATTAATATCTCAAACTTCTCTTGAATAATGCAAACTTCTCTTGAATAACACTGGCACCTTATAGTTGCCATCGTGCCATCCTATATTCTACATTTTTGTCTAGTGTTCTAGTTTTATACTTTTGTTAGCCCCACTGATTACACACAGTCAAAACTAATATTTTATACAGATGATATTTATTTACAAGTACTTACATACAAGGCTGGCTACATAATTTTCAAGCCCAGTGTAAAATGAAAACGTGGAGCCCCTTCAAAAAAAGAAAGAAGCTTTTTCCTTTCCTTCACCATCTTTCTCTCAGCTTGTCAGGGTCTTTTTTTTGTTTGTTTGCTGTTGAATCTTGTGCTCCCTTGGGCATGGAGAAATTGTAGCATGGATGCAGGCTCTCAGAGGCACCCAAGGCCCTGCCCCAGACTCAGCCAAAAGGACACATATGGCAGACCCAACATTCCCCATGCCTGTGCCCACTGAAGCAGAGGATGACAGCAGATGCTGGGCAAGGGTCAGGGAGAAAAGGGTTGAGAACCATCCTGGGGAGACAGGGAGGTGTCGAGAGGTAGGACTCTGTGTGAGCCGAGGCTCCAAGGCCCCAGCATGTGCTTGACTGTCCCATTAGACCTCACTTACAAAACACAGACTCAAAGATAAAGTTGTTAAGAATTTCTCAGTGGTGACCACAGAGCATTAAATCTGAAACCCAGGACCCCCTTCAGAACATGGGCCCCGTACAGCTGAATCGATCACACACCCAAGAAGCCCTCCCTGCCTGTGTGTTTGCCAGTTCCTTTGCTCACCATTTTTTCTTGATCGTCTGACCTTCCTTCTGAGATCATAATCCTTCCTGCAAAGCATATTTTTTAGAAGTCGTTTAGCTGGCAGTAAACCCTCAGATTATATTTTTCTGAGCATATTTTATTTCGGCCTCTTTCTGAAAGATAGTTTTGCTGGGTACCCAACTTCAGATTGATGGTTATTTTCTCATGGGATTTTAATATATTATTTTGCTGTCTTTGGCCTTCCTTGTTTCTATTGGAGAGTAAGCTTTCAATACGTTTGAGTTCCTTTGAAGACAATATGTTTTATTTCCTCTCCAGCATCTTTTAAAATCTCTTTTAATTCCAGTATTCTTCATTTTCACTACCAGGTGCCAGATATGAGATTTATTTTTATTTATCTTGCTTGGAATCCTTTGGGCTTCCTAGATTTATGGGTTGGTATTTTTCATCAATCTGTAATGTCCTTCCTCTCCCTTTCTCTCTCATTTGCTTCTGAGATGGTAAATAGAGAAATATTAGATCTTTTCACTCTATCCTCCATATATCAACCTCTTTTATATTTTACATATTTTTGACATCATGTACTGCACCCTGTATAATTTCTTTGAATCTCCCTTTCAGTTTATTACTTCATTTTTAGCTGTGAATAATCTGCTATAGGACCATCTACTGAGCTTTTCATCTCAGTTATTATATGCTTCATTTCTACAAGTTTGATTGGTTCATTTCAGATTTCATTAGTCATTTAAATTAATCTTTTATTTCTTCCAACATATTGTACATCCTTATTTATATTCAATATCTGAAAATACTTTAGAATTTGTGGCTTTGATTATGCTATCATTTGTGTCTGCTCATTCTTCCTCTTACTAGCTTTAAAAAAAATAATTTTGTGATTCTTAAAATTATGGTCTCATAGGTCTTAAATTTTTATCTGTAGGAATCTCTGAGTTTCAAGTCGAAGATAGGTTTCTCCCAAACATATTGGTGTTTTTCCTACCAGGCATCTGGAGGCAAGGTTATCCTAACACCATTGTAAGATATCTCCTCAATATGAAGCTTTTTGGACCACTCAGGTAGTGTGAATTCAGGATACAAACCTGCACTGGGACTGGCTTGTGTTTACAAATTCTTGTGGGAGATTTGTATTTTCCCCTCTACCTAGCACCAAACTTCAAAGCCAGAAATTTCTTTTTTGTTCTTTGAGAGGGGATGTTATTTGTATTTTACACATACTGGGTGTGAATTTCATATTCTTACATACAGTATGACAAAAATGCATACTGCATGTGTCCCTCTTTGAGATGCAGTTTTATGCAGGTGAGTTTCCTCTCAAGCTCTTCCTTTCTCTCCTGACTCCAGTGCCCTTCATGGCTATGAAATTTAATGCTCAAGTACATCAGATTTGGAAAGTACCTTCAAGGTGAGAATTGGCTTCAGTGCTCTACTTATTGTTGGGGTTCTTCCTTTTACTTCATTTTTTTAAACCATTAGTTTGGAATAATTTTGTATTTAAAGAAAAGTTACAGAGAATTTGTTTCCCTCTTGTCCATTTTTCATAACCATGGCACATATGTAAAAACTAAGAAATTAATATGGGTATAATACAATTAACTAACCTATAGACTTTATTCAAATTTCACTAGTTTTCCACTGATAACCTTTTTCTGTCCTTTCTCTTGATTTGTGTTTCCTGCATCTTCCTAACTTTTTGTCCAGATCACTGATGAATTTTAAGATTTTTTTTATAAGTGAAAACAAAACGTTACTTATTTTCAGTAGGAAAGTTGTCAAAGTACCTAGTCTGACACAGTTCTGAAAAAAAAGTCTGGGGAGTTTTGTTCTTTTCAATCATTTTCCCTCAAATAATATTCATAATCCTGGTTACCAAGTTGATGTGTCTTTATGTTCATGACCTTAAAATTTTCTTGCCTAGAAATGTAGGCACTATTTTTATTAAAAAATGTTTAATAATACTGTAAGAGTGAGATGAGAATACAGATCAAGATAGATTGACAGTCTATTACAATACTCTTGGTGAGAAATAAAGTCAAGAACCTTAACTGTTAGTAGTCGGAAAGGAAGGGAGGAAATAGTTCGAGGTGCACCACGGAGCAGAATACATAGAACTTGTTACTGAATGGATGTGGTAGAACAAGAAGAAGGAAAAGTCAGAGATGACTCAGGGATTTCAAGCTAAAGATTGTGACTGTTGAAGGTTTCAGAAGTCAAAAGGAAAGGCAAGACCGTTGGAGATGATGATGAATTTGTTTTTTGATGTGTGGAATCTTTGGTGTTGATGGCTCATCAGGGTGGAGATGTCTAACAGGCAGTTATAAATGAAAGTCACAAGTTTGAGAAAAGGGGTCAGAACTAAAGGGAAGAGGGTGATGATGGAAAACAAAGGGATTAGAAAGAGGAATAAGCAATGGAAAAGAATCACCTACACAGAAAATAAGAAGGGTTATGGTGATTATAGAAGGGGGTGGAGGGACTCCCTGATCAACAGGCATACTTTTGCCACCACTTGTGATATTTAAAGTCTTAACTTCAGGGCCCCTGGAGAAATGTTCTCATGAATCTCCCACACTTACTTCCACCCAGAGGGTCACAAACTTAGCTTTAAGACCCAATTACGTGGGGACTTCCCTGGTGGTGCAGTGGTTAAGAATCCACCTGCCAATGCAGGGGACATGGGAAGATCACACATGCTGCGGAGCAACTAATCTCGTGTGCCACAACTACTGAGCCTGTGTGCCACAACTACTGAAGCCCGCACACCTAGAGCGGGTGCTCCACAACCGCAATGAGAAGCCCACACACCACAACGAAGAGTAGCCTCCACTAGCCACAACTAGAGAAAGCTCGCATGCAGCAGTGAAGACCCAACACAGCCAAAAATAAATAAATAAATAAATTTATTAGAAAAAGATCCAATTACGTGGATTAAAATATTAAAATGTTCTTTGTGTTTTCTCTCCTATTTTCTAGTATGTTTTGTACTATACCACATTTCAGATATTACCCTCTACTTAATTCAGTCTGTTCCTATTAGCACTTGAGATAAATAAAAGAAAAATAAATCTAGCAGGAACTACAAACGTGCTGGTTTTGTGTCATATCCCAACACATTTTCCTTTTTTAAAGAAACAAAATATGACCTAGTGTTAGAATTTAGTCATAAACTTTAGAACCACAATGTATAGTATTTTATTATATTTGTGACTACACATATGTTGTTACTATTTCATGCAAAAATAATAATATTACTTATTAAGCAAAAATTAAGCCTGAGAAAATACTTACCTTGTTGCCAGTGTTTTTAAATTGCTGTTAACAACAGTTAAAATAGTATGTAGTAGCAGTACACACACACACACACACATATGTATATATATATTTCTAAAGAGAAGAATAAACAGACTGAGTTGTGAAATAATCCCTGAGCCACGAACTGTAATTTAAGAAGGGTGTTAAGGGTGTGTCTTGACTCATTTGTTGTGTTTATGATTTTCAGGGAATTGATGCTGATTTCACATCAGAAAAGCATGGAGCAGTTGCAGGAAACCCTTAGACAGAAGATGCTGAACGGTGATAACTGGAGGGAGAAGGTAACAGTAATGTGGCTTTCAGCAGCATGTGTCTTATTTGTTTTTAAAAAATTCTGTCCATTTGCCAGGCTACTTCAGATAGGTCTCTTTGCTTCTATGCACACCTTTGATTCTTTCTGGAATTTCCTAGACCAAACGTGCTTACAATATATGTTTTTTACAAAATATTAGACAAGTAGGAAGTTAAAACATAAGAATAGAATTTGAAATCTTATAAGATTAAGATAGCTGTTAGTTCTTATGTAAAAGCATAATTTTTACTTTTAAATATTTACCCTTTTTCCCATAAAATGACAGAATCTGCATTTGACTACATCCTTAAAAGCAGGGGAATATTAATTCATTCTTATGATTTCTCTGCTTTTAAGAAGATAATACAAGAGAATGAACAATGACCAATGACTTAAAATTATTCAGTTATAAACTTCTGGCAAATAAAATGAATAAGTATTTAGCTCACTATTTACAAAGAAGATGTTTGCTTTTAGAGTATGAAAAAATTGCATTGACTTTTGTCTTTTCTATATTTTTCAAACTTTCAAGAGTGAATATGTATTGCTTTCATAATTTTAAAGAATACAAATCATACTTTTAAAATTGTTAGCCCCTGCCTTCTCAGGCCTTGCACAGCTCTAGTCATTGAGGCTATAGACATCATCTTCCTGTCATAAACTTCTCATACTTTTTGATTGATCCCTTGGCTTTATCATGCATACTGTGCTGAAACCTTCCAAGCTGTTTCTTTTCCCCCACCAGTACCTAATCCTAGCTCTAGCCTTCTGTCTTGGTTTTCTGATTTTGTCTTACATGTGCATCTAGAACTAGAGCTGGCTACTGAAATTCAGATTGTTTGACTGAAGTTCCAACAATGTATTTGGTTATCATCAGATGCTTCTCCTTGGTGACTAGACCTTATAACTTGTAACCTCAAGCAACAATTGGTGGCCACCTTCAAACTAATGTCTCCACCTGGAATTCCCCACTCTGCCATCCACAGATGAAATCCTTTAGGTATTGTTGCTGGGTCAGGTTAATTCTAAATTTGTCACTTTCATTTCCAGTCTTCACACAGTTGGCCATACTCAGCCAGTCTGGCCCTCTATAAATCAATCCCCCTTCCCTTATCCTTTGGGGACAGCACATTCAGGCTATAACAAAAATGATCTCTATAGCAACAGTTCCATATGGGCAACAATTAAAATTTGAGAATATGGACTAAAGTTGCTCTAAGTGTCTCATTCTTTTGTTTTATTTTATAGCATAGGCTTCTTTTTATTATAGATCTTTATTGCAGTATCATTGCTTCACAATACTGTGTTAGTCTCTGTCGTACAACAACGTGAATCAGCCACATGCACACATACATCCCCACAACCCCTCCCCGCTAAGCCTCCCTCCCCCACTCCCCATCCCACCTCTCTAGGTCATCACAAAGCACCAAGCTGATCTCCCTGTGCTATGCTGCTGCTTCCCACTAGCTAATTATTTTACATTCAGTAGTGTATATATGTCGATGCTACTCTCACTACACCCCAGCTTTCCCCTCCCTCCCCCGCATATCCTCAAGTCCACTTTCTATGTCTACGCCTTTATTCCTGCCCTGCCACTAGGTTCAACAGTACCATTTTTTTTTTTTTTTTTTTTTTAGATTCCATATATATACATTAGCATATGGTATTTGTTTTTCTCTTTCTGACTTGGTTCCATGTCCTGGCTATTGTAAATAGTACTGCAGTGAACATTGTGGTACATGTCTCTTTTTGAATTATGGTTTTCTCAGGGTGTATGCCCAGCAGTGGGATTGCTGGGTCATATGGTAATTCTATTTTTAGTTGTTTAAGGAACCTCCATACTGTTCTCCATAGTGGTTGTATCAATTTACATTCCCACCAACAGGGCAGGAGGGTTCCTTTTTCACCACACCCTTTTTTCTAGATTTTTTGGTAATGGCTGTTCTGACCGGTGTGAGGTGATACCTCATTGCAGTTTTGATTTGCATTTCTCTAATAATTAGTGATGTTGAGCATCTTTTCATGTGCCTCTTGGCCATCTGTATGTCTTCTTTGGTGAAATGTCTATTTAGGTCTTCCACCCATTTTTGGATTGGGTTGTTTGTTTTTTTGATATTGAGCTCCATGAGCTGTTCGTATATTTTGGAGATTAATCCTTTGTCTGTTGTTTCATTTGCAAATATTTTCTCCCATTCTGAGGGTTGTCTTTTTGTCTTGCTTATGGTTTCCTTTGCTGTGCAAAGCTTTTAAGTTTAATTAGTTCCCGTTTGTTTATTTTTGTTTTTATTCCCATTACTCTAGGAGGTGGGTCAAAAAAGATCTTGCTGTGGTTTATGTCAGTGTTTTTCCTATGTTTTCCTCTATGAGTTTTATAGTGTATGGTCTTACATTTAGGTCTTTAATCCATTTGGAGTTTACTTTTGTATACGGTGTTAGGTGGTGTTCTAATTACATTCTTTTAAATGTAGCTGTCCAGCTTTCCCAGCACCACTTATTGAAGAGGCTGTCTTTTCTCCATTTTATGTTCTTGCCTCCTTTGTCATAAATTAGGTGACCATATGTGTGTGTGTTTATCTCAGGGCATTCTATCTTGTACCATTGATCTATATTTCAGTTTTTGTGCCAGTACCATACTGTCTTGATTACTGTAGCTTTGTAGTATAGCTTGAAGTCAGGAAGCCTGATTCCTCCAGCTCCGTTTTTCTTTCTCAAGATTGCTTTGGCTATTCGGGGTCTTTTGTGTTTACACACGAATTGTAAACTTTTTGTTCTAATTCTGTGAAGAATGCCATTGGTAGTTTGATAGGGATTGCATTGAATCTGTAGATTGCTTTGGGTAGTATAGTCATTTCACAGTATTGATTCTTCCAATCCAAGAACGTGGTATATTTCTCCATCTGTTTATGTCATCTTTGATTTCTTTCATCAGTGTTTTATAGTTTTCTGAGTACAAGTCTTTTGCCTCCTTAGGTAGGTTTATTCCTAGATATTTTGTTCTTTTTGTTGCAGTGGTAAATGGGATTGTTTCCTTAATTTCTCTTTCTGATTTTTCCTTGTTAGTGTATAGGAGCACCACAGATTTCTGTGCATTAATTTTGTATCCTGCAGCCTTACCAAATTCATTGATTAGTTCTAGTAGTTTTCCAGTGACATCTTTAGGATTTTCTATGTATAGTAGTATCATGTCATCTGCAAATAGTGACAGTTTTACTTCTTCTTTTCCAATTTGGATTCTTTTTATTTCTTTTTCTTCTCTGATTGCCATAGCTAGGACTTCCAAAACTATGCTGAATAAGAGTGGCAAGAGTGCACATCCTTGTCTTTTTCCTGATCTTAGTGGAAATGCTTTCAGTTTTTCACCATTGCGAATGACATTTGGTGTGGGTTTGTCATAACATGGCCTCTATTATGTTGAGGTAGCTTCCCTCTATGCCCATTTTCTGGAGAGTTTTTATCATGAATCAGCGTTGAATTTTGTCAAAAGCTTTTCCTGCATCTATTGAGATGATCATGTTTTTTTATTCCTAAATTTGTTAATATGTTGTATCACATTGATTGATTTGCATATATTGAAGAATCCTTGCATGCCTGGGATAAATCCCACTTGATCATGGTGTATGATCCTTTTGATATGTTGTTGGATTCTGTTTCCTAGTGTTTTGTTCAGGATTTTTGCATCTATGTTAATCAGTGATATTGGTCTATAATTTTCTTTTTTGTGTGATATCTTTGTCTGGTTTTGGTATCAGGGTGATGGTGGCCTCATAGAATGAGTTTGGGAGTGTTCCTTCCTCTGCAATTTTTTGGAAGAGTTTGAGAAGGATGGGGGTTAGCTCTTCTCTAAATGTTTGATAGAAGCCATCTTGTCCTGGACTTCTGTTTGTTGGAAGATTTTAAATTACAGTTTCAATTTCATTACTTGCGATAGGTCTCTTCATATTTTCTAATTCTTCCTGGTTCAGTCTTGGAAAATTGTACCTTTCCAAGAATTGGTCCATTTCTTCAAGGTTGTCTATTTTATTGGCATATGGTTGTTTGTAGTAGTCTCTTATAATCCTTTGTATTTCTATGATGTCAGTTGTCATTTCTCCTTTTTCAACTCTAATTTTATTGATTTGTGTCCTCTCCCTTTTTTTTCTTGATGAGTCTGGCTAAGGCTTTATCAGTTTTGTTTATCTTCTCAAGGAGCCAGCTTTTAGTTTTATTGATCTTTGCTATTGTTTTCTTTGTTTCTATTTCATTAATTTCTGCTCTGATCTTTATGATTTCTTTCCTTCTACTGACTTTGGGTTTTGTTTGTTCTTCTTTCTCTAGTTGCTTTTGGTGTAGGGTTAGATTGTTTATTTGAGATTTTTCTTGCGCCTTGACGTGAGATTGAATTGCTATAAACTTCCCTCTTAGAACTGCTTTTGCTGGGTCCATAGGTTTTGGGTTGTTGTGTTTCTGTTGTCATTTGTTTCTATGTATTTTTTAATTTCTTCTTTGATTTCTCCAGTGATCTCCTAGTTATTTAGTAGCTCACTGTTTAGCCTCCATGTATTTGTGGTTTTTACAGGTTCTTTCCTGTAATTGATTTCCAATCCCATAATGTTGTGGTCAGAAAAGATGCTTGGTACAATTTTAATTTTTTTTAATTTTCCAAAGCTTGATTTGTGACCCAAGATGTGATCTATCCTAGAGAATGTTCTGTGTACACTTGAGAAGAAAGTGTATTCTTCCACTTTCAGGTGGAATGTTCTATAAATGTCAATTAAATCTATCTGGCCTATTGTGTCATTTAAAGCTTGCGTTTCCTTATTTATTTTCTGTTTGGATGATCTGTCCATTGATGTAAGTGGGGTGTTAAAGTCCCCTACTATTATTGTGTTACCGTCGATTTCTCCTTTTATGGTTGTTAGCATTTGCCTTATGTATTGAGGTGCTCCTATGTTGGGTGCATAAACATTTATAATTGTTATATCTTCTTCTTGGATTAGTCCCTTGATCATTATGTAGTGTCCTTCCTTATCTCTTGTAACAGTCTTTATTTTAAAGTCTATTTTATCTGATATAAGTATTGCTACTCCAGCTTTCTTTTGATTTCCATTTGCATGGAATATCTTTTTGCATCCCTTCACTTTCAGTCTGTATGTGTCCCTAGGTCTGAAGTGGGTCTTTTGTAGACAACATATATATGGGTCTTGTTTCTGTATCCATTCAGCCAGTCTGTGTCTTTTGGTTGGGGCATTTAATCCATTTACATTCAAGGTTATTGTCGATATGCATGCTCCTATTACCATTTTCTTAATTGTTTGGGGTTTGTTTTTGTGGGTCTTTTTCTTCTCTTGTGTTTCCCGCCTAGAGAAGTTTCTTTAGCCTTTGTTGTAAAGCTGATTTGGTGGTCCTGAATTCTCTTAGCTTTTGCCTGTCTGTAAAGCTTTTGAGTTCTCCATCAAATCTGAATGAGATCCTTGCTGGGTATGGTTGTAGGTTTTTCTCTTTCATCACTTTAAGTATATCCTGCCACTCTCTTGTGGTCTGCAGAGTTTCTGCTGAAAAATAATCTGATAACCTTATGGGGATTCCTTTGTATGTTAATTTTTGCTTTTCCCTTGCTGCTTTTAATTTTTTTCTTTGAATTTAATTTTTGTTAGTTTGATTAATATGTGTCGTGGTGTGTTTCTCCTAGGGTTTATCCTGTATGGGACTCTCTGTGCTTCCTGACTTGGGTGACTCTTTCCTTTCCCATGTTAGGGAAGTTTTGTTCTATAATCTCTTCTTATGTTTTCTCAGACCCTTTCTTTTTCTCTTCTTCTTCTGGGACCCCTATAATTTGAATGTTGGTACATGTAGTGTTGTCCCAGATGTCTCTGAGATTGTCTTCAATTCTTTTCTTTTTTTTTCTTTATTCTGCTCCTCGGCAGTTATTTCCACTATTTTGTCTTCCAGCGCAAGTATTCGTTCTTCTGCCTCAGTTATCCTGTTATTGATTCCTTCTGGTGTATTTTTCATTTACTTATTTTGTTGTTCATCTTTGTTTGTTTGTTCTTTAGTTTTTCTAGATCTTTGTTAAACATTTCTTGTATTTTCTCAATCTGTGCCTCCATTCTATTTCTGAGATTCTGGATCGTCTTTTCTATCATTACTCTGAATTATTTTTCAGGTAGATTGCCTATTTCCTCTTCATTTATTCTGTCTTGTAGGTTTCTACCTTGCTCCTTCTTCTATGACATATTTTTTTGCTGTCTCACTTTTTTTCTTTTTTTTAATGAATCGGATTGTGTTTCTGTCTTACTGGTTGTTTGGCCTGTGGCTTCCAACACTGCAGTTTCTAGCTGTTGGGTAGAGCTGTGGCTTGGTGCTGCGATGAGGACTTCTGGAAGACCTTACTCTGATGAATATTCCCTGGGGTCTTAGGTTCTCTTTTAGTCCAGTGGTTCAGACTTGGGGCTCCCACCACAGGAGCTCAGGCCTGACTCCTGGCTCGTGAACCATGATCCCGCAAGCCATGCCGGCAGCCATGCAGGAATCAGGCTCCTTGACTTCAGACTATGCTACAGTAATCAAGACAGTATGGTACTGGCACAAAAACAGAAAGATACATCAATGGAACAGGATAGAAAGCCCAGAGATAAACCCATGCACATATGGTCACCTTATCTTTGATAAAGGAGGCAGGAATGGACAGTGGAGAAAGGACAGCCTCTTCAATAAGTGGTGCTGGGAAAACTGGACAGGTACATTGAAAAGTATGAGATTAGATCACTCCCTAACACCATATACAAAAATAAGTTCAAAATGGATTAAAGACCTAAATGTAAGGCCAGAAACTATCAAACTCTTAGAGGAAAACATAGGCAGAACACTATGACATAAATCACAGCAAGATCCTTTTTGACCCACCTCCTAGAGAAATGGAAATAAAAACAAAAATAAACAAATGGGACCTAATGAAACTTCAAAGCTTTTGCACAGCAAAGGAAACCATAAACAAGACCAAAAGACAACCCTCAGAATGGGAGAAAATATTTGCAAATGAAGCAACTGACAAAGGATTAATCTCCAAAATTTACAAGCAGCTCATGCAGCTCAATAACAAAAGAACAAACAAACAACCCAATCCAAAAATGGGCAGAAGACCTAAATAGACATTTCTCCAAAGAAGATATGCAGACTGCCAACAAACACATGAAAGAATCCTCAACATCATTAATCATTAGAGAAATGCAAATCAAAACTACAATGAGATATCATCTCACACCGGTCAGAATGGCCATCATCAAAAAATCTAGAAACAATAAATGCTGGAGAGGGTGTGGAGAAAAGGAAACCCTCTTGCACTGTTGGTGGGAATGTAAATTGATACAGCCACTATGGAGAACAGTATGGAGGTTCCTTAAAATACTACAAGTAGAACTACCATATGACCCAGCAATCCCACTACTGGGCATATACCCTGAGAAAACCATAATTCAAAAAGAGTCATGTACCAAAATGTTCATTGCAGCTCTATTTACAATAGCCCGGAGATGGAAACAACCTAAGTGTCCATCATCGGATGAATGGATAAAGAAGATGTGGCACATATATACAATGGAATATTACTCAGCCATAAAAAGAAACGACATTGAGCTATTTGTAATGAGGTGGATAGACCTAGAGTCTGTCATACAGAGTGAAGTAAGTCAGAAAGAGAAAGACAAATACCGTATGCTAACACGTGTATATGGAATTTAAGGGGAAAAAAATGTCATGAAGAACCTAGGGGTAAGACAGGAATGAAGACACAGACCTACTAGAGAATGGACTTGAGGATATGGGGAGGGGGAAGGTAAGCTGTGACAAAGCGAGAGAGAGGCATGGACATATATACACTACCAAACGTAAGGTAGATAGCTAGTGGGAAGCAGCCACATAGCACAGGGAGATCAGCTCGGTGCTTTGTGACCGCCTGGAGTGGTGGGATATGGAGGGTGGGAGGGAGGGAGACGCAAGAGGGAAGAGATATGGGAACATATGATTCACTTTGTTATAAAGCAGAAACAAACACACCATTGTAAAGCAATTATACTCCAATAAAGATGTAAATAAAAAAGTAGAACAATAACAAAGTGAAAACCAAAATTAGAATAGGAAACTAACAGCTATGTTAGAAAAAATATAAAAATAAAAATATAGATGAAACAACAACTAGAAAGTAAAACAGAACCACAATAGTAAAAAAGAGGAGGAGGAAAAAAAAAAGTGGAAAAGGCCTTGGCTGTGGAGGGTGAGGCCTAAGCAGCGGTGAAGTTTGGGCAGTGGGCGGGCCCTATGCTTAGGACCCAAAGGGCTGGAAAAGGAAGTGGGGTGGGTGGGGGGGTTGTGGGAGGGGGGGCTTAGGCTCAACAGAACAGAAGCCCCCAAGCATGCCTCCTGCCTCTGGTCTTAGAGGGTGGGGGGGCTCCAGTGGGTGGTGCAAATGCCCTCTGCTCCTCTACTGCTCCTCCAGTCTGGAGGTCCCCTCCCACCTGCCTCTCCTGATCTCCCTGCCCTCCTTCCTATGCCCCCAGGACCCACGCAGCCTGGAGGGGGCTTTGGAGGGTGTGGGACCAGCCTGGGGGCTCGGCAGGTTCCCAGTGCCTGAGTGAGCATGGCAAACGTCCTCTGCTCATTTCCTGATCCTCTGGTCCTGGAGGGCCCCTCTCGACCGCCTCTCCCGTTCTCTCCTGGCCTCCCTCCTATGCCCCCAGGACCAGCCTGGCCCAGAGGGGACCACTGAGCGTGTAGGACCCAGCCCGAGAGCCGGGCAGAGTTCCCCAGCTGATTGGGCAGGGGAAATGCTGGGCCCGCTCCCCCTCTGATCTGAGCCCCTGAGGGTCCCTCCAGGCGTGGGAACCCCTCCCCTTCCTGCCTCTCAGTCACCCCTCAGGGGCGCCTGTCCTGTCCAGGCTCCACTTCTCCTCCCCCCTCAGTGTCCCCACATCCTACCAGTGCTCTTGGGGGTTCTTCCCATCTCCCTGGACGTCAGGGTCCCCCACCAGCATCCAGCAGGCACCCTAGTTGTGGGGAGATGTGAACTCTGCGTCTTCCCACACCGCCATCTTGACTCGGAACCTCCAACATAGGCTTTTTCTTCTCCTTCTTCCCTAAAGCCCACACTTCTTTAATTACTTCTATTTTTTTTAGCCTCGGTGTACTAAGTTGGTTAGTCTATCCTTATTCACTTCCCCTACCCTTACCAATCCATGTTTAAAAATATGAAAAGATGACCCACCTATCTAGCAATCCAAAAAATTCAAATTAAAGCAAGGAGAGATTATTTTTTACTGCTTCAGCTTTGTCTTGCGGTGAAAGTCTAGTGAGATAGTCTTTTCTACTCTTTAAGGGACAGGAAATTACACACAGCCTTTTGGAGGGCAGGTTGGCAATATGTATAAAGAGATATTATAAACATCCCATCTTTTGAGTCAGAAATTTCACTGATGGGTACTTCCCTGGTGGTCCAGTGGTAAAGAGTCCACCTTACAATGCAGGGGGATGCGGGTTTGATCCCTGGTCAGGGAACTAAGATCCCACATGCCACAACTACTGAGCTCACATGCCTCAAGTAGAGCCCGCTTGCCGCAAACTACAGAGCCCACACACTCTGGAGCCCATGCACCACAATTACAGAGCCCACGTGCCGTGGAGCCTGTGCACCACAACTAGAGGAGAGAAAACCTGCATGCCACAACTAGAGAGAAGCCTACACACCACAATGAAGATCCCGCATGCCTCAAAAAAGATCCTGCGTGCCGCAACTAAGACCCGATGCAGCCAAAAAGAAATTAAATAAATAAATAATAAATAAATCTTTGAAAAAGTAAAAGAAATTTCACTAATGGAATTAGTGAAATGCAGATGGAGATTCACAGATCATTCCTTTCCCTCAAACTCCTGAGCTCCTCTTAGATTGACAAAATGAACTTTCCTGCCTTTGCTTATGTAGAAGTTCCTCATCTCTTTGGTCACACCCCACCAATGACCTTCAGATATAATCCACTGGAAAAGAAGTCTCTGCATCCATGATCCACTCTAGTACTGCTGCTTCCTGTGCCCTATCCCTGAGGTGCTAACACAGCATGCCGACCAAGTTAGTGTTAGCATCTGACCGTATAAAACTATATGTTCTTGCTTTATGCTAAGTTAATTTGTTGATGAAAATAAACATATGTGAGATTCTCTAAGTTCTTATTAAAACCATGATATCTTTCTAATAAATTAATTATATCATAGATGTATTTTGGCCTGTGTAATTTTCTTTAATATAAATGGACATTTCATTCTTTTGAGAGGACATGACTTTTTGTTAATAAACCTTATAATTTAGCTTAGTAGTAAATCAAGATCCAGACCAGTAAAGCCAGCGAATGATAATTACGCTTGGCTGTGTTAGTTATTGAGACTATGAATTAAAAGTTCCCTGAAAGTCCTCTCATGAGAAAGGAGAATCGCTAATATGACATTGTCATCTCTTTCTTGGGTCATTGTGCCTTTGCATAGGAATGAAATGTTCCCTTTACAAATGTGTGATACACATATTAGAATAAACTTCACAACTTAAATGCTTTTAACAGTCAAAAAAAGTAGATAGCAATTTATGCCCTTCCTTAATTATTTTAGAGTATGTAAAAAGCACGTAATAGAAGCAATAGTTGCTGTGCAACAAGGATGGCACATTTTTAAATAACTGAGTATTTACTAATTATCATGGATTTTTGTTTATTTCAAGTATTGCTTTGATGTGAAGAAAGCAAATTAATGTGCATGCTGAACATTTTAATTTGGTTCCAAATGCAGTGTTGTTACTTTTCAGTTAAAATGTTGTAATTAAGGGCTTCCCTGGTGGCGCAGTGGTTGAGGGTCTGCCTGCCGATGCAGGGGACACGGGTTCGTGCCCCGGTCTGGGAGGATCTCACGTGCCGTGGAGCGGCTGGGCCCGTGAGCCATGGCCGCTGAGCCTGCGCGTCCAGAGCCTGTGCTCCGCAACGGGAGAGGCCACAGCAGTGAGAGGCCCGCGTACCGTACCGGGAAACAAAAAAAAAACAAAAAACAAACAAACAAAAACTGTTGTAATTAAAACATTTCCCACAGCCAGACTGCTTACAATAAGTGATAGTCACCTATTGACGATCACTTTATAGTGCCATAAACAAATTCCAACCAAATATTTTCTTAGATTATTACTAAGATATCACATTATGGAACATCTTAGGATTATACTATTGACCTCATTTTAAACAGTACATAGCGTTTTGAGAAACCAGTAGTTAAAACAAACAAAACCTTAATTCCTGACTAAGCAAATGGATTGATAATGAAAACTCAGGGAGAAAAAGTTTACTTCAAGAAATAATTCCAGCATTGAAGGGTGAGGCAAAAAAAAATCTCAAATTCTTCTTTATAATGGAAGAGCCAAATGGCCTAATAATTCCTAATGTACCTCAGTGTACTGTTAATAGAATTAAAAAAAACAACTTGTAAAATACAATTTGACAGAGATAAAGTCGTCATTTAAAAAATATCAGTTTTCATTTATGTGTAATTAATGTATGGTTAAAATGAATATTGAGGGTACACTTTAATTTTTTAAATTATGCCATGTAATTTTCAAAATTGAATTAATAAAATCATAAAATTTTAGGTCTGGAATAGCCTGCAAAGATCATCTGATTTAAACCCTTAATCTACATAATAAAAATAGTCTCTATTATTAGAGTGTTTACTATATGCCAAGCCTTGTGCTAAATCCTTTTCATCAATATAATTTTAATCATTCTAACATTATTATTCCCATTTGCACATGGAAAAAAATAAAGCTCAGAGAAGTTAGGTAATTTGCCAAGGTTATATAGCCAGGAAATGAGAACTGATACCACACCCCCACCCCCTTCCAAAATGAGAGCTAATACAAAGTCCAAAATGTCTGTATTTGGCTTAGGTGGACTAACAGGAACCAGATTTACCCTCCTTCCTGAAACAACTAAAACACTGGAGAAAAGATAGAAACAATGGTTTCAAGACACTGGACATCAGGCAATGAAGGACAGTGATTCTTGGAGATAAGAGACAAACAAGATAACCCCTGTGATTGCCCTAACTTAGTGCCTTGAGATAAATTTAAGGCCATGGTACAGGGAGTGGGAATCCAGGTGGAGTGTGGCAGATTCTCTGAGTTGAGGAGACCTTATGAAGAGTGCAGGGAATCTAAGTGGCTAGAATTCACAGGATAGTGTTCTCAGCTGCACAGAGAAAGAATATTGGATGTCTACAAAGAATCCCCATTAATTATATGTATGCTCAGTGCATATAAATGGGGAAACTATCCAGAGCAAGGGAGACCATCTGAAAGGATCAGAGATAATGCTTACACAAGGCCAATAATAATGCCTGTTCTCACCAGCCAGACTGGAAAACCTATAATTCATAGGGCAGTAGGTAGAGTTCTCAGAAGGGTCTTGCATCAGTAGTAGGGAATAATTAGCCCTAGACTAAATGCTGAGTTGGTCCTGCTCAACAAATTTTAAAAGGAAGGCATTAAAAAAACTCAAGCTGATTCCAAGAAACTTAACTACATCCCAGAAGAGAGTTCAAGAATATTTATAAGAATACAAAAATATCCAGCATTTAACAAGATAAAATTCACAATGTCTAGCATCCAATCAAAAATTGCCCCACATGGAAACAGGAAAATAGGACTCAAAATGAGAAGAAAGATCAACAAATAAAAATTGACTCAGAAAGGCACAGATGTTAGAATTAGCAGACAAGGACATTAAAACAGTTATGATAACTGTATTCCATATGTCCAAAAACTAGAGGAAAAATTGACCATGTTAAGCAGAGATGTGGAAGATATAAAAAAGACCTAAACTGAATTTATAGAGATGAAAACTACAATTGTCTGAGATGAAAATTATACTGGATGGGATTAATGGCAGATTAAACATTCCAGAAGAAGAGGTTAGTTAAATTGAAGACACAGCAATAGAAACTATACAATGAAATAAAATAGAAAAGAGACTCAGAACAAAAAAAGGGCATCAGTGAGCTGTAAGACAAATTCAAGTGGCCTAATATATGTATAATTGGACTCCTCAAAGCACAGGAAAGAGAGAACAGAAAAAATATTTGAAGAAATAACAGTTAAAAAAAACAAAATTTGATGAAAACTATAAACCCACAGATTCAAGAAGCTCAGCACACCTCAAGCATTATAATCCAATTGCTCAAAATTATTAATAAAAAGAAAATCTTAAAAGCAATCAGAGAATAAAAGACATATATGAGGAACAAAGATAAGGGTGAGAGCTGATTTTTTTTTTATCATAAACAATATAAGCAAGAAGACAGTGGGACAGAAAGTATTGAAAGAAGAAGGGTGGGGCAGGGGTGAGGGGGTGGTGGTGGGAGCTGTCAACTTAGAATTCTATACAAAGTGAAAATATTTTTCAAACATGAGGGTGAAATAAAGGTCTTTTCAGAGTGAAAAAACCAGAAAAAATGTATCTCCAGCACACCCACACTATAAGAAATGTAAAAAGAAGTCCTTTATTCAGAAGGAACATTATACCAGATGGAAATATGGATCTATACAAAGGAATGTAGAACACCAGAACTGGTAACAATATGGATAAATATGATATTTTTATCATTTAAATTTCTTTAAATTATAATGGACTATTTAAATTAAAATATTAATAATCTAATGAGATTTATAACACGTAGAAGCTAAATATATGACAACAATATCACAATAGCTGGGAAGGGAAAGATGGAAGTATACTATTGTGAAATTCTTTTTTTTCTTCTTTTAAGTGAAAATACAATTTATTGGCTCTCGTAACTGCAAAGTTCAGTGGTGGGCTACCTTCAGGCACAGCTGGATTCAGGGCTGTCAAGCTGGTTTTCTGCCAGATTGGTTTCATTTTCAGACTCAGAGTTGTCCTTCCTGATGGCAAAAAGGGAACAGTAGCTCCTCCCGTCTCTTTTCTGCATTCTTAGCAAAAAACTCACTGTAGCTGTCAGATTCTAACTGAATCATGTGCTTAGTCTTGAACCAATCACCACAGCTGGCAAGACGGGGCATGTTGATTCATTTGGACCTGAGTCACATGCTCACCCTTACAGGACAGATTCCCACTCAACCATATTGACTACAATAGGGGAAGAATGAATCCCTAAAAAAAAAAAGAAAAGAAAATAACAAATATCCCCTCAAGTTTTCAGTTGAAAGATAGGCCAAGAGATAGGGCAATGGGTAGGCAAACTGACAATGAGCTGGGAAATACAGTGGACCCTTCTGGGGGTACCTTCCTGGCAGATTACCCTTCTCTGAGAATTTCTCCATCTGCCTCATGGGTTGAGCCAGATTCCTTTCATTTGCCCCACTCTGGCCACTCTACACCCTTGAAACCCTGCTTTCTATCCCCAAAGCCTGAATTGAATGGATGAAAGTAATAGTTCCTGGACCCTCTGACTTTTGGTTGGGGTTGGTGAGTATGGAACAATGGCAGGAGATCTAAGGAAGGGAAGAAGGGGTCCTTTCATTTTAGTTTTATCCATCAACCAACCATCACAGCCCCCTTTTTCCTCCAGCCTTATAGAGATATTATTGACATGTGACACTGTAAGTTTAGTATGTACAACATGATGATCTGACACACACATATATGTGTTGCAAAATAATTACTACAATAGGGTTAGTTAACATATCCTTCACTTCACATAATTACCTTTGTTGTTTTGGTAGTGGTGGTGAGAATATTTAGATTCTTATACAATATATGAAGTGATATATCACAAGAAGATAGATTGCAATAAGTTAAAAATATATTCTATAAACTCTAAACCAACCACAAAAATAGAAAAACGAAGAGTTACAGCTAATAAACCAGCAAAGGAGATAAAATTGAATTTAAAAAATAATCCAAAAGAAGGCAGAAAAAGAGGGGAAAAAATGAGATGGGCCAAATAGAAAATGCATAGCAAGATAGATTTAAAGCTAATTATATCAATAATCAAATGAAATATAAATGGTCTAAACCAGGGTCAGCAAACTTTTTCTATAAAGGTCCAGTTAGTAAATAAAATATTTTTGGTTTGTGGAACATACAGCCTCTGTTGCAACCACTCCACTCCATCATTGTAGCTTAAAAGCAGCCATAGATGATATGCAAATAAATGGGCATGGCTGAATTTAGTCTGTGGACCACGGTTTGCCAAGCCCTAGTCTAAATACCCCCATTAAAAGACAGAGATTGTCATGTTGGATGAAAATGCGAGACTCTACTATATGTTGCCTATAAGAAATGTACTTTTATATAAAGAAATATTTTTAAAAATAGGTTAAAAGTAATGGATGGAAAAAAGATATGCTAGAACAAATCAAAAGAAGCTAAAGTAGCTACATTACAATCAAAATAGATTTCAGGGAAATAAATCTGAATATTTAGAATATTACCAAAGATAAAGAAGGTCATTTCATAATGGTAAAGAGATTGGTTCACCAAGAAGACATAATAATCCTAAATGGTTTTTCACCTAGTAACAGAACTTAAAAATTAAGCAAAAAATGATAGAACTACAAGGAGAAATAGACAAATCTATAATTAGAGTCAAAGATGTCAATAACCCTCTCTCAATAATTGATAGAAAAATATCCAGAAAACTCATTAAGGATATAAACTATGGAAAATAGTATAATAATTTATTTTGAAGAGATACAGTAAACACTATTACCAAATATGACCTAATTGATATGTATAGAATCCTCCATTTAACAGCAGAATACACATTCTTCTCCAGTGCACATGGGACATTTATTAAAGTAGATCATATACTGGGAGTAAATATGTCTCAATAAATTTAAAAGGATTCAAGTCATACAAAGTATTTTCTCTAACCACAATGGAATCAAATTAGAATTCATTAACAGTTATCTGGAAAAACATCCCCCAATATTTTGAAACTAAATAAATACCAAGTCCATGCTCTTAACCACTATGCCATGTAGATGTGTAGGAAGACAGCTGTGTGGAAAAACTCACCACGCTGAGCTATGGAGTCCACCAGAGACACCTGGGTGTGCAGCCCTCTCCACCTCATGGTAGCTCTAAGATCTTTGTGAAGGCACTTAATTTCTCTGAGACTATTTCTTACTGTAGACAGTGGGAATAATAATTATTGTATGTTCTTTCCAGGGTTGTTGTAAGAATTAAATGAGTTAGTAGATGAAAAGATCCCTGTACCATACCACCTAGCCTGTTTGTTACTTGGTGAACATTCTCTCCTTCCGCCCTCAGTTTACTCAGTTCTTGGAAGGACTTCAGTGCATAGTCTGATTCCTTAGCATTCGTATTTTTTTTACTACAATACAAAGCCTAGTATTTGAATAGTCATCTACTTTTATAACATATTTATTCAGTGGTTAATTTAGAAATAATCTGAAGTATTAGTTTTCAACCAGTATTTGTTTTTAAACTTTTAGAAAATAGTATAATTTATTTTTAGGAGATATATTTTGTTTAATGATATATATACATCAAATATAAACAAGTGGTCTGATTTCTACTTTGACATCAGAAACTCCCTTGGTTTTAAAGGGATCATCAAAGTAATCAGTGATTATATTTGGTGTTTGGCTCCACGAACAGTTAGAAAATGATATCAAAATCAACCACAGGGCTTCCGTGGTGGCGCAGTGGTTGAGAGTCCGCCTGCCGATGCAGGGGACACGGGTTCGTGCCCCGGTCCGGGAGGATCCCACATGCCGCGGAGCGGCTGGGCCCGTGAGCCATGGCCGCTGAGCCTGCGCGTCCGGAGCCTGTGCTCCGCAACGGGAGAGGCCACAACAGTGAGAGGCCCACGTACAGCAAAAAAAAAAAAATCAACCACAAAGATCTCACTTGGAAAATAATTAGTGGAAAGATAGCATTTTGCACACTAGTATTAGACACAAATATTATAAAACTCTAATTATGCATTTCAACAACAAATACAAAAGGAATTAAAAAACAACATACTCAGAATGCTCTGGAGTCATCAGAAGGCCTTCAGGGAGGAGAGAGAGTTTGAGCTAGAGGAAGATATGGATGAATTAACATCTGGAATGTGTTCACAGACAATAATTGATTTTTGTGTAGCTCTTGAACTCATATATTATTCATGCTGTTTTTTAGAGATTAGAATTTTTTCATGATTTTCAAAATTACTATTAGTTTTGTATAAAGCAGTTCATAACATATGTATGCACCATCACCTAATTCATTTATTTTGCATAAACATAAGTCCTGCCATCTAAGATACTTTAAACAAACAGCTCTTATCAACATGTCAAAAACGTAAACATGACAATTTGGTATGAATTCGTCTTTTCAATGACAATATACCAGCTTAAGCAAATCATTGTTGTGGGCTCATCACTTTGTTCAGACTCTTCAGATCGTGAAGGAACCAGTAGTGTCATCTCTCTGTGCTACAGAGTCAACACATTCAGATGGCTTTTGGCTTCCCACTGCAGCTTCCTTAAATGTTTAGAAATCCCACCTGAAGCTCGTCACGTTGCTTCTCTTTCTCAGGTTGTGCAAATTAAAAATCAAATCAGAAATAGTAAATCACTCTTCTTTTTATCTACAGTGTTTTTCTTTCCCATCCTCCATCTATTCCTTCCTTTTTCCCCTTCCCCTTACCTACACTAGTTCATTCCAAGGAACAGTTCAGGGGCAAGAAGATCTCCTTTCTTCCTGACTCAGGTAGAACAGAACATTCTTCTCATTCAACCAGTCAGCCACCCCCTTTCCTTCCCTGAACTCTTCCTTTGTTTCCTCTTCATCAAGGGACTCTGCTGATTTGCTAAATGGCCTCTTCCCCGTGATAAATTTAAAGAACTTCTGTTTTTAAAAGTTCTTCTCAAGTCCTTCTGTCATCTAATTTAGTTTGTCCTGTCCCACATAGTTTATGTACATCCTTGTTCTCTTAATTTGAATCCATATTTTGAAATATGTCTTTTTATCCTAAAATAACTCTGGCTCTACCAATTAACCACACAAGGAAATTTTTTTGAACATTTGATATTTTAGTACCTTGGCACAAATTTTTCTTGAGTTTTTCAAAAAATGTTTGTTTACTCTTTTTTTTTTTTATAGTGTCATGGTATCTTGTGGGCTATTAACTCTTGAAGTTTTCTGAATGTTTTGCATTTGATTTCCTCCTTTCATGTGTTCTTGACTTATCTATTCCAGTGTGGCTGGAGCGCAGTAATCAAATGGGAAAGGCAGTAAAAGTCAGGTTGGAGAAGTCCAGGGCCGCCATACATGCTGTTCAGGTTGCATCGTGACTAATAGCACAGGCCAAGGGAGAGAAGGGAGCTGGAATCCGGCCTGGGCTCTGCTCACCAAGTCTTGTGCCCTCCCCAAGGCTGTGTTCTTCTAAGGAAGGCATGCTTTTTTGATTTACACAAAGGTGTCATACGGGCTGATGGTGGTCCTGTAGAAGATCGTGTATGGAAGTTTGGATTTTATACTAATGCATTGAAAAACCACTAAGAAGGAATAAAATAATCCAATTTATAGTTTGTGAAGAACACTCTGCTGTGTATCAGGTGTTGGAGAGAGGCAGGAATAGAAGTAAGGAGGCCACTCAGGAGGTGGTGGTGACCACAACTAGGGTGGTGGAAGTAGAGGTGTAGAGAAATGGATGGATTCGATGCATCTTTTGGAGGCAAAATGAACAGGACTTGGTGCTGGGTTAGGTGTGGAGGGTAAGGGAGACAGAAGTGTGAAAGGTGATTACCCCAGTTACTGACTTGAATAACTCGATGGGTGACGGTACTGTGTCCTGAGATGGGGAGCATTGAGGAAGGAACAGGTGGGGAGGGAATTGTATCAAGATCTCTGGTTCAGACAGTTTTTTTGAGATACCTGTGATGTATCTAAATGGCTACCAGGAGGCAAGTGAACACAAGTACCTGGAATTTAGAAGAACATCTGCTCTTTTTTCTGAGGGCCCTGAGGCTCTCCTTGTCTTTTGTAATCTGCTAGCAACACACCTGAACAGTTCTATCATGTTCCTAAATGATTATCGGTATCCTTTCCCCCAAACAATCCAGACATTTATTTTGAGAGAGCCAAAATAACTCCGTGCATTGAGTATAAACATAACTGTTTTGCCTTGATGCAAATGGTCAGTCCTATACCCAGTGCAATAAATCCCACAGACCCCACACTGGGACTAGTCTTCTATGTGGATTTTATGTAATTTAAATGGCTTCCTGAACACTTTCTTAGCAAACTTTCTGTTTCCTGGTACCCTAGTTTCAGTATCCCCTTGAGAAATTCAGGTTGACCTCTCTCCTTCTCCTCTTAGTGGCCTGAGAATCACAGTCACAGTAAGTCATGTTTGACGGTTTTTCTCCCAAGTTATCTGGCATTTACTCCCTCTTAGAATTTATAATCATGGCACAATGTAAATCTCGAGCCGGCCTGTCACTGGGATCCCTTCTTTACTCCACTATATAGTCTCCCAGGGCTAAATGACTCCAGGACTCATAGATTTGTTCTCTCGCTCCAGTAGGCAGAGCCAAAACCAATGGTTAAAAACCATGGGGAGAGAGATGTTGGCTCAACTAAAGGAAAAACTTCCTAATGCTGAGCGCTATCTGAAAATGGAAACGCCTGCTGGGGAAGGAGTGAATTATGGTTTCTGGTGGTGTTGAGGCACAGAGCAGACAATGATTTGGTGCAAATTCCACGGTAGAGACTGAAGTCAGGGTGTAGAAATAATCTCCACTGCCTATTGAATCCCTGCTTGTGCAAGAGCTTTACACAGATGTTTCATCTCATTTATAATCCTCATAACGACCCCCAAGGGAATTAGTTACAACCACATCAGGAGAGGTTACAGTCACAATTTAAGATCACACAACTAGAGTGGCAGAGCCAGGATTTAGAGCCAGGATTTAAACTCAATCCAAAGCCTTTGTTTATTCTTCCACAATTCATGGAAGCTTGAGAAAATGAACTAGGGGATTTCTAAGGTCCCTTCCAGCACCGTGATTTTATGTGAGTCAAAATCTGGATACGGGCATCACTGACTATGTTTTCCTTCAATCAGCCTTCTGGCCTCAATCGCATTAAAATGATAATCTTTGTCCCCAAAACTGTCTGATCTCTATCAAGAAAGGACCATTTTTTAAAAATCGACATTTATTCCTTGTATCCACTCTTAGTTTTCAGCAGAACTTAGTGTAAGAGCCTCAAAATCTTTTGTTTTTTCCTTATAGGGTTGCTGGCAAGGACTGAGTTTACACCATAAATGTACAGAAGATGAAGCTTTTAGTATTTCTGAAAACTGTTATAATATATTGTACTAACTTCTCTACTCATTTTACAGGTTTTGATGGTCTTAGAAGATGTAACGCTATTTGACCTAAGGTCAACTTTTCTGGCCCGAGTTCTGAGTCAGATTGTTTTTAAACATTAGAATTTAAAAATTAATATTAGGATTAGAATTTTTTAAATGATTAGATCCTGAGTTCTCATCACAAGAAAAAAAATCTATTTCTTTAATTTTGTATCTATATGAGATGATGGATGTTCAGTAAACTTATTGTGATAATAACTTCAGGATATATGTAAGTCCAATCTTTATGCTATACACCTTAAACTTATACAGCACTGTATGTCAATTATATCTGAGTGGGAGAAAAATATGAGTCTGGGAGAAAAAATATGAGTCTGAAAATAGGCTTAATTTACTTATCTTAAGATAAAATGGCTCTATTTGTGTGTTAAATGCTATTTTCTAGGTTGAAGCTGAACTCGCCAAGGAAAGGGCCCAACATTTAGTTGAATTTCAGGAGCAAGCTCTTCTCTTTGAAGAAGTTAAACTGGAACTCGATATTGAAAAGCAAAAACACCAAGAAATAATCCAAAAGTGTAAGAAAGAAAAAGAAGAACTACAAATGAAGGTCTGTCATTATGATGTTCATCATTATTTAATGGGTTTGAAACTGTAGATGTTGGTTATTTCCTCCTAAGGACACCACTATATTTATAACTCCTGTAGATTTTCTCATGGTCATTGTGCCTTAGTTTTAGGTAGATAGAATGGTTTGGCTATTCTCCAGAATGAATGACTGAGATAAATTATATAAGCATACAATCCAGCTATGTATGGTATTTTTTCCTACTAAAATAAACTTATTTTTAAAACAACATAAATTATATAACTAATAATTAGCATGGTTAGATGTTCCAATACCTCAAGTATCCAACAAAAGATAATGAGGTGTTTCACATAATTAAAATTTTACCAACAATTAAAGGCTATCCCCTTTAATGGCAAATATTTTCAACTCTAAATATTTTTGAATGAAGGGAAATATTTTTTAAATGTAATCACACCTCCATAATTTCTTTTTTTCAAAGTATCATTTTAACTTTATTTATTTATTTATTTTTGGCTGCGTTGGGTCTTTGTTGCTGCGCACAGGCTTTCTCTAGTTGTGGTGAGCAGGGGCTACTCTTCATTGTGGTGCACGGGCTTCTCATTGCAGTGGCTTTTCTTATTGCAGAGCATGGGCTCTAGGCACGCGGTCTCTAGTACTTGTGGCTTGTGGGCTCTAGAGTTCAGGCTTAGTAGTTGTGGCGCACGGGCTTCGTTGCTCCGTGGCATGTGGGATCTTCCCGGACCAGGAATCGAACCTGTGTCCCCTGCATTGGCAGGCGAATTCTTAACCACTGCGCCACCAGGGAAGTCCCCATAATTTCTTAAGCAATGCATCCTAAACATAATACAAGGTTTCGTTAAGGTTCCCTTGTTTTCATAACACCTGAGAGTAGAATGTGTGTGTGTGTGTGTGTGTGTGTGTGTGTGTGTGTGTGTGTGTGTGTGTGTGTGTATTAACCAAGACCCAGTGGTGAAGTCATATTTTTGAATAAACTCATTAAGAGTCTATGTAAATTAGCCTTAAATGAGACCTACTGGCCTCTACTTTGGTGTATAGTGGGTATGGTACAGCCTTTTCAGTAGCTCACTGGGAACGATAGGCAGGGCTAGCCACGTGAGTATAGCACCATAGGTCCCCGCACTCAAAAAGGCCTTTCAGGTTTAACATTCTGCAAATGCTGTCTTGAAATTCTTAATAATTTTACATCTGGGGGGACTTCCCTGGTGGTCTAGTGGTTAAGACGCCCCCTTCCAATGCAGAGGGTTTAACTTCCAATGTGAGTTGGATCTCTGGTCAGGGAGCTAAGATCCCACATGCCTTGGGGCCAAAAAGTCAAAACATAAAACAGAAGCAATATTGTAACAAATTCAATAAAAACTTAAAAAATCGTCCACATCAAAAAATAAATTCTTAAAAAGTTTTTTAAAAAGTAATTTTATCTCTTAATTTGTGTTTTGTTAAGTGAAGTCATATTGGGACAATGGAGTATGTGCTGGGAACTTGTAACCTGGCTCACCTTAGGCCCCTCCTCTTCTGGACAGATTCTATCCTAGACAGACCTCTTGCTTCCTGGCTCCTGCCCCCCAACCCACTTTTCCTGTAACCTTGTGACTGCTGTTGCAGTCCCCAGGTGGCTCAGGACCAGCAGCAGGGGAATGCTGAAAGGCAGGCCCCAACTTACCAGGGCTACAGTCTTTCAAGAGAAATCATAAGTCCAGATTTTGTGAGTGAATTCTCTTGATTTTTTATTTTTTTTAAAGGAATATTATTCAGCTTTATTTACTTATTTATTTTTGGCTGCACTAGGTCTTCATTGCTGTGTGTGGGCTTTCTCTAGTTGCAGTGAGCAGGGGCCATTCTTCGTTGTGGTGTGCAGGCTTCTCATTGCAGTGGCTTCTCTTGTTGCAGAGCACAGGCGCTAGGTGCACAGGTTTCAGTAGTTGTGGCACACAGGCTCAGTAGCTGTGGCTTATGGGCTCTACAGCACAGGCTCAGTAGTTGCAGCGCATGGGCTTAGTTGCTCTGCAGCATGTGGGATCTTCCTGGACCAGGGCTCGAACCCGTGTACCCTGCATTGGCAGGTGGATTCTTGACCACTGTGCCACCAGGGAGGTCCCTTGATTTTTAAAATGTTGACTCCCTTTTTAAAAAATCAAAACATGTTTGTGGCTATGTGAGCCTCCTCTCCCCAGGATAACCTGCTCTGTTTCAGTGTCAGCTCTCCTCTGGATGAAGGAGACTACTGTTCAGACCTAGCAGTGGCCCTCTTCCTTCCTGGATTAATTGAAGAAAATGGAATATTAATTTAATTTATAAAATTACTAATGTGGTAAATATATTTCTTGTAAAAGTTATTCTTAATGTAAATTTAACATTTGAAACAAATTTTGGATACATAACTTAAGTAATGGTTCACAAAATCCTTGGAACTTTGGTCTATGAATGTTTTCCAGATTCTTCATGGGCTGATTTCTTGTACTAATATTTATGTGACAATATCCATAGCATAAATAATAAGGATATGTTTCATCAGAAGGAGTTTTGCTCTTCCTGGTCTGTTTTCTGTTATTTGTTTTGCTTTTTAAGGAGAAAAAAGTAAGTAATCTTTTCCCTTCTAAAGAATTTCATGACTTTGAGGAGAAGTTTCTCAAGTTATTCTTTCCTCTCTTTGTCTAGAGGTACCACCTTTAGAAGCAGTATATTTTCTAAGTATTCTGGTATCGTCTAGAACTGCACTGTCTAATGTGGTAACTAATGTGTCTACTTAAGTTTCAATTAATTAAAATTAAATTGAAAATTGAGTTCCTCACTCATGTTCGCCACGTTTCAAAGGCACAAGAGCCCATACTAACAAGCGAGAGCCTATTATGTGCATTTCTTCCCAGCTTAACGAACAGTGATATCACCTTCATAGCTTGGATTTGGCCATGGTGAGAGTATTCACACCATGGAAATTAGATATAAATCTGGCTTTTGTGTGTGTATGTGTGAGTCCGTTGTTAAATATCTACCAGCACACCACTATCAATAGTCACATGTGGCTAGTGGCTACCATATAGGACAGCACAGACTATTTCTATCATCACAGAAAGTTCTGTTGGGCAGGGCTGCTATAGAAGGTGTAGTGTCTAGGGTACCTCCAGTCATCATATTCAAGAAAGAAAAAAAATATATCGAAGGAAAACTTAACTGGTATGGTTTGAGTAGACTATAAGTGTGGTGCTCTCCTACATGCATCCCCAAACATCAGGCATTTCTAGGTCCCAAAGCCACCCTAAAGTGAGTCCAGACAGGCACTTGATCAAGACTTGAGCTGTCCTTGGTAGCTCAGTTCAGCCACAGAGATTTATGTATTTCCAAGTATGCCCAAGTGATTAATGCAATTCCATTTTAGTTGATAAAAATAAAATTTTAGTCTTAACTTTTAAAATCTTGAAGCCCTATATATGTCATAGGATTTGTTTTCATCAGATCAGAACACCAGTTATTTAGAATAAACCTCTTAAAACCACGAGAATTCTGTGGATACCTAGAGACTATCACCCACAAACTAATGCAAGATTTATCTTACAGATATCTGACTTAATTGAAGGCGCTACTAAGGATCTAAGGCTGAAAGTGGCTGCTCTTGAAGAAAAGCTCCATGAATCCCATATTCAATATACTGAAGAATCTGAGTTAAAGGAGAAGGAAATCGAAAACCTTAAAAATTTGGTTGCAGAATTTGAATCACGCTTGAAGAAGGAAATTGACAGTAATGATTCAGTTTCAGAGGACTTGAGGAAGGAAATGAAACAGAAGTCAGATGAACTGGAAAGAGTAATGCTGGCACAAGCACAACTGATACAGCAATTCAACCAGTCCCAGGAAGAGGTAAGAAGCAGGTGATGGTACCATTGCAATTAGTGGAAGAGTGCATGTTCTTTCAACAAACAAAACAGGAAAGGTAGCTTGGTGTCATGCAAAGAGTCCTGGACTATTAATCAGAGATCTGGGGTCATATCCTGGCTCTGTCCTTAACTAGGCAGGCACTTAACCTCTCTGGACCTGGCTTCCTTTTCTGTAAAATGAATAATACATTTAACTACATAATCTCTAAGGTTTCCTGAGCCAGTTCTACTGTGTTGCAAATGACCATTTAAAACCTCTCAGATTAGAAATCTTTATAAATTTATGTCTTATTTGTTGTGACACTAAATCTTTGCCAAAGAAACTTTTAGAGTACTTGCTGCTTAAGTTAATATTTTGGACAATATATTTGAAAAACAATTGTTCTTTAGGGTTTTATTTTTCTGTCAATCTAAAGTTATAAGATAATTTACATGTAGTGGTCTTCTTTCCTATGTATGCATGATTATTTCAGCAGTGTTTTTATTTAAACCGGAGTAGACTTATTTCGATTTGAAATTTTTTTCCTAAGAAAATCTTATTTCTGAACTGCTGAACAGTTTAGAAATGGTGGATGCTATGGAATGAATGTGTGTGTGTCCCCCCACATTCATATGTTGAAACCTAATCCCCAGCGTGATAATATGTGGAGGTGGGTCTGTGGGAGGTGATTACATCTTGAGAGATGAACTAATTTCCTGAATGGGGTTAGTGCCCTTATGAAAGAAAACTTCCTCGCCCCTTCCACCATGTGAAGACACAGCAAGAGGATGGCCATCTTGAATCAGGAAGCGAGCCCTCACCAGACACCAAATCTGCTGGCACCTTGTTCTTGAACTTCCCAGCCTCCCAAACTGTGAGAAATAATGTTTGTTGTTTGAACCACACAGCCTCTTGTATTTTGTTATAGCAGCCCAAACTTATTAAGACAGTGGGGCAATTTTCCAATAGCCAGGAATTAGAATATTGTCACATTAGAACATTTGATCCCATTTATGACAGTATAGCAAATAAAGGCAAATGGAGGAAGATTCTGAATGTTTGTGATGAGTAATTTTTGGGGGGTTTTATTGGCATCATAATAAAAGAATAAAAGGAAAGTGCTAGTAGTAATATTGATCGTTAACAAACATACCATGTTTTCTTCCTGTATTTAAATTATCAACCCAAATTAAAAGTTTATGCTATCATTATAATTATGAAGTGAACCTATTGCAAACAAATTTTAAGTTAAAATGTAGAATTAACAGAATACTGGATCAAGAATAATGCCTAAAACCCTATAGAGTAGGAATTATTTCCATGTTACAGATGAGGAACTGACTCAAGATATTTGAATAATTTGTAAGCTCACACAACATGGTGGAGCAAAGATTCAAATATGAATCTCCAAGATTTGACTCACCAAACTTCATCTCCATGAATCTCTATACTTCCTCTTTTAGGATACCAGAATTCTAGTTATTCTGCTTCCAAATTTCAAAGTGACCTCAGGCTTGGCACTCAACATCTCCAGGACACACACACACACACACACACACACACACACACACACTGTCTCTCTCTCTCTCTCTCTCTCTCTCTCTCTCTCTCTCTCTCTCTCTCTCTCACTTTTAGAATAACAACAAACACACTAGTGCTTACTCCACCAGATAGTTAGGGTGTTACGTGATTGAGTGTCTCCTGTTGGAACACAGCAGCACAGCCTCCCTTGAAAAAGGGAGCTGCTCCACCAGTCCAGGCAGGAGTGGCAAGAGCGAGCACACATGGATTCAGCTCTGCTGGAGAAGGAGAGAGGTGATGCTTCAAATGAGACAGCAGTGTTGAAGTTCAAGAGGAGGAGGGACAGCAGATTAAAGGAGAAAAAACTCAAAGTTACTAGACCAGCAGGTTTTCTAACTCCTAAATCCCCAAAAGAAATGGCAATATGGAAAGTGACGAGTAACTTATAAACTAGGACATGTAGAAAAAGACTGAAGGGTCAAATCCAGTAAATATATAATAGGCAACTATTCAAGTGCCAGGCACTGTGCTAGTCATCAATAGGCAATTATGAACAAGACTGGCAACTGCCATTCCCTGCTTTCAAAGAGGAATTTACAGAAAATATTATGTGAGCAATTAAACTGCCATCCAGAGGAAAGAATGGCCTAAAAAGAAACTTCTCATATAAAAAGCACAGACTAAAAGCTAAAAAATTGGCCATAAGGACTTGCATTAGTTTTCTATTGTTGCATAACAAATTGTCATCAAAATCAGTACTTCAAACAACATTTATTATCTCATAGTTTCTGAGTGTCAGGGATCTGAATGTGGGGCTTAGCTGGATGCCTCTGGCTCAAGGCCTCTCATGAGGTTGGTGTTAGGGTGTCAGGGGCTGCAGTCTCATCTAAAGGCTCAACTGGGGGAGCGTTGGCTTCCAAGCTTACTTATGTAGTTGTCAGCCAGATTTATTTCCTCAAGGCTGTTGGGCTGAGAGCCTCAGTTCAATGCTGGCTGTTGGTCAGAGGTCCCCACTCAGTTCCTTCCAACATGAACCTCTCCAAAGAAGAGCCTACAACGTGGCAGCTAGCTTCCCTCAAAACAAGCGAGTGAGAATGAGAGCATGCAAGAGAAGTTGCCCAAGCTAGAAGCCACAGTCTTTTTGTAACCTAATCTCAGAAGTGGCATCCCACTGCTTTTGCTGCATTCTATTCATTAGAGATGAAACAACAAGTCCAGCCCACACTCAACACAGAGGGATTGCACAAGGCTGTGAGCAGCAGGAGGGCAGGGATAACTGGGAGCCGTTTTAGAGGCTGCCAATCTCAGGGCCTCTGGAGGTAATTTTGGCAAGAAAAGCTAGGCTAAAAGTGGAGAGCAAATATCTTTTTCACACAAAAGGAGCTACATTTGGAGTTCTTCCTGCTTGTTGTAAAAGGAAGCCACTTAGAGATAAAGTTTTATTTTTTTAAATGTGGACTTTTGAAAGATACAAGACACTGAGTTGGTATTTAAATGATCATGGATCATTATTGGGGAATAGAAAGAGATCAGCACAAAAGTAGTTACCTAAGGACATGCCTGAGGGCAGACTTTCCATTAGAAGTTAAATAATTACAACTGAATGGTAAGAGTAAATAATTAAGGCTGCTTCTCTGGTTAAGAATGCTAAAGTCCAGAATATTCTTATAAAAATAGGAAATGAGCTAATAAAAGTGATAGGAGTTATGAGCCAGAAAGAATCAAGGTTGTTAACAGGTAAAGTGAAAAGCACTACTTTTTTGTGACCATGCATTCCAGACACTTGAAATTTCTCAGGTTCTGGAGGAAAAAAAAAGCTTCATTTAAGTGGAGAACAAATTCACATTAAAAAGAAGATAAATCAATGGTCTAATAAGGAAGCTAATTAAGGGGAGGAAAGCCCTGCTCTCATTCAAGAGGCCAGAGAATAGATAGAACTTTGTTTTTAATTGTATAAAGAAAGTTCTCAAGGATAGGAGGAAAGCCATAGCCTCTAAAGGGCAAAATGGACATTCCTGCATGGAACAGGGATTAGCGGAGAGCTGCCACAGAGACAAGGGTCAAGAAGCTGAGGCGACAAAAGGTGCAGGTCAATAAGAAGAAAGCAAATGGGAAGTAAAACTGTTTGGGAAACGTAAATGTGAAAAGGGGGCTCCTGAAATTCTATATAGGGCGAAGACACAGACATGAAAATTGGAACATTAAAAAAAAAAAGTAGCAAGTCAGAAAAGAAACATAGTATGTTAGAGAATAGGACATTATCATTTAAAGAAAGGTTAAAATAGATCACATGCTTCTTGCTGCCAGTTTTCCTTCCTACTAGCTCTGTATGAGTCCTATCAAGACAGCGTGGCCCCGATGTTAGGGGCCTTGTGATCCAGAGGAAGAACGTGGTAAATCTGAAAAAACAGTCCATGTACAACTATCAAAGGAAAGCCCGTACAGAGAGTTCAATATTTTTGTTGTCTTAAAATTATAGATAAGGAAAACATAAGGGGCAGAAGTTTTAAATTCTACTACTTCCTGCAGCTATTTGATGAAAATGGAAGATTCAAAAATAGGAGGGATTGCTCTTGGTTAAACATGGAGAATTGAATGCATATGTTTATCTCTGCTTCCATGCCAAACACCACTAAAATGACAGTAAGTTAATAAAAAGTGAATAAATCCATAAGGAGAAAAGAACAAGAAAGGAGGTGACACTAGATGAAAAAGACGTTGACTAAATTTTGGAAAATGGAAAGTAAGGTAGGGATGAGAGGTAATCAGCAGGCTACGGCTATTGAAACCTAATGCCTGTGGAGAGTGTGGGAGTATGCGGAATCCTAAAAGGAGCAAACCCAATCATGTGACATGACACTGGAAAGGCTCAGGAATTGAGGACACCAGATACCTCTGAAAGAGGGAGAGAAGAGTGGATCTGAAAACAGGGCTGTTTGAATCATTGTAAAAGGAGCAAATAGATGCTTAGATGCCCTCTCTAACCCCCAAGCGGCCCCCACCTACGATCCTGGCAGGATACCAAAGGTTTACACTCTAGAAAAACTGAATGCAAGAGGCTTTGGTCTTGAGGATACACAACAGCAGAATATGGGATAAGGCAAGAGCTGGACTGAAGGTCTGTGTATTATAGGGTGAGACCTCCCAGTCCCTAAAACCCACTCACTTCCCAAAACACAGACAACCAGGCTTATCTATCAATATCCAGGAAATTGGAGGAGCTTTCTGTGGCGAAATGAGCTAGCTCAAAAGAAAAGACCTCTGGATACTGACAATTGGGGTCTTTTAATTAAAAGGTTTTTTTTTTATCGGAGTACAGTTGCTTTTCAATGTTATGTTAGTTTCTACTGTACAGCAAAGTGAATCAGCTATACGTATACATATATTCCCTCTTTTTCGGATTTTCTTCCCATTTAGTAGGTCACCACAGAGCACTGAGTAGGGTTCCCTGTGCTATACAGTATGTTCTCATTAGTTATCTATTTTATACATAGTATCAATAGTGTATATATGTCAATCCCCATCTCCCAATTCATCCCACCCCACCATCCCCCTTGGCATCCATACGTTTGTTCTCTACATCTGTGTCTTTATTTCTGTTTTGCAAATAAGGTCATCTATACCATTTTTCTAGATTCCACATAATATGCATTAATATACAATATTTGTTTTTCTCTTTCTGACATACTTCACTCCATATGACAGTCTCTAGGTCCATCCACGTCTCTACAAATGACCCAATTTCATTCCTTTTAATGGCTGAGTAATATTCCATTGTATACATACACCATATCTTCCTTATCCATTCCTCTGTTGATGGACATTTAGGTTGCTTCTATGTCCTGGCTATTGTAAATAGTGCTGCAATGAACATTGGGGTACATGTGTCTTTTTGAATTATGGTTTTCTCTGGGTATATGCCCAGAAGTGGGATTGCTGGGTCATATGGTAGTTCTATTTTTAGTTTTTAAAGGAACCTCCATACTGTTCTCAATAGTGGTTGTATCAATTTACATTCCCACCAACAGTGCAAGAGGGGTCCCTTTTCTCCACACCCTATCCAGCATTTATTGTTTGTAGATTTTTTGATGATGCACATTCTGACCAGTGTGAGGTGATACCTCATTGTAGTTTTAATTTGCATTTCTTTAATAATTAGTGATGTTGAGCATCTTTTCATGTGCCTCTTGGCCATCTGTATGTCTTCTTTGGAGAAATGTCTGTTTAGGTCTTCCACCCATTTTTTGATTGGGTTGTTTGTTTTTCTGATATTGAGCTGCACAAGCTGTTTGTATATTCTTAAGTAAAAGTTATATCCATGTCCAATCTACCCACTGAGACATATACCGGTAAATAAGCCCTTATGCAGGCACACAGAGCTTCCAGTAACATTTTGAAGACTCATTTTTAAGCCCAAAAAGCCAAGAATCCCCAACCATTTGAGGAGCACCTCTAACATGAAAGGCAGAAGTCAGGATCAAACAAATAAGCAAAAAAAGAACTCATAGGAGACAGATACAAAACAATGTGGGAAGCAAAAGTGAGCTTCAAAAAAGAGCACAATTAATATCCTTAGAGAGAAAAGAGAAGATATTGTATCCATGAAACATGAACAGAGGCTATTAAAAAAAAAAAGAACAGGAATGAGTATTAAAATACAAGAACTGAAATAAAAAATTTAATATTTGGCTTAGATGATAAAGATGAAGAAATTACCCAGAAAGTAGAAGGAAAAGGCAAAGAGATGGAGAGAAGAAAAGAAAATTAGAAGATCAAGCCAGGATGTCTAATACCTCATTAATAGGAGTTCCAGAAAGAGAGAACAGAGAAAATGGAAGGGAGAAAACTATCCAGGAACTAATCCAATAATTTTTCGAAGTACTGAAGGGCATTTCTATATTGAAAGGGTCCACTCAGTATGATGGATGGCAAAGCAAACACATCATGAAATGTCATTACCTTAAGGACAAACGTAAGTACTTAAAAGCGTTCAGGAAAAAAAGAGGGGTCACTTAAAAAGGATTAGAAATCTGGCATTTTACAACAGCAGTAGAAACTAGAAGCCAATGGCTTCCAAATTCTGAAGGAAAATTTTTTCCAACCTAGGATTCTATATCCTGCTAAATCATCAATTAAATGCAAGTGTCAAGGATATTTTCAGACATTAAAGTTCTCAAAAACGGTACTTCCTTTGCAGCCTTTCTCAGGAAGCTGTTAGAAGATATACGACACCACAAAGAGGGAGTAAACTAAGAAGGGAGAAGACACAGGAATCAGGAAATGAGCGTTCCAGCACAGGAGAGAGGTAGAGGGATTCCCCAGGATGATGGTGGGAAGAAATCCAAGGATGACAGCAGTACAACAGATTTAGAGAATAGCCAGGTTGAGCTCTGCAGAAGAATGGAGGGTTTTTAGAAGTATGTCTCTGATAAAAAAGAGAACTGATAGATTACATGGAGCGCTTGAACATGTTGAGAGGATATTTACACGTCTGTAAGTAGGTTTGGTGAAAAATTAGTTATCAACACCTAGAAAATTAAGCAGATAAGTAACGGGATAATAATAAACTCTAGAAGGAAACTTTGCAAGAAAGAAAATGTAATCATAGTACACTGCGTGGCTAAGATGTGCATAATATTTTTATACTATAATCATATAAGGTGTAATATAGATTTGACTGAAAATTGCTATAGAAATTGGGAAGATTTTCCAATAAAATTGTGATAGAAGCTTCTCCCAAAGGAGCAGAAACATCTCCTAATGGGGGGAAGAGAAACAACTGTTACGAGTTGAAATAGGAAGTTAAATCCTTGTCTTTCATTCTATGAAATCAGTAGATAACGACTTCAAAACTGAAAACTATGAGATAGCTGTATAATGATATTATTTAGGACTATGGAGACAAATATCATAAGAAAGAGCTTAAAAACCTGAAAATGGTTGTTCCTGGGAGGCAGAACTTGTAGGTGTGAAGGAATACTTTATTTCATTATAATTTTATAGTATTTTAATTCTTAACTATGCATAATATATTACCTTAATTTTAAAAAATAATTTAAAATAATGGAAAGGAGTAAATTATAAAGAGGACCTGATAGAGAGAGCAGCAGAGGAAAGGATAAAGGACAAGAGTATAGAAGAAGAACCAGGAAAGTTATAAGTAAAGCAAATAAACAACAGAATACGAAGCTTAATGAGATATTTTTTAAGATTATGAGAAATTTAGAAATTAAGACAAAGCAGATTCTAGCTTAAATTTCAGTAACAGGTGCCTGACACACTTCTGTTTATTCTTCAAGTCTGAACAAAAGGAGAGCTCCTCCATGAACCCACAGAATCCCAGAGGCAAGCTTGGGTATACATCTGTGTGCCTAATGTGGCTGTTTTTGTTTTTTTTAATCTTACTTTTTTATTGAAGTAGAGTTGATTTACAATGTTGTGTTAGTTTCTGGTGTACAGCAAAGTGATTCAGTTTTATATATATATATACATATATATATGTATATATATATAATATACATATATATCCTTTTTCATTATAGGTCTAATGCAGTTGTTTATGCACTCATTTAACATGTAAATAGTTGTTTTCTTGTTTTTGTGGTACACGGGCCTCTCACTGTTGTGGCCTCTCCCATTGCGGAGCACAGGCTCCGGACGCGTAGGCTCAGCGGCCATGGCTCACGGGCCCAGCCGCTCCGCGACATGTGGGATCTTCCCGGACCAGGGCACGAACCCGTGTCCCTTGCATCGGCAGGCGGACTCTCAACCACTGCACCACCAGGGAAGCCCCAATAGTTGTTTTTTAATAGATGCTAAGATGAAGTATTAATTTGGGTAAAGGCATACTTTCTGAGGGAGAGGACTCTCTGAAGAGATAATATTCAAACAGACCTGAAGTGAGGAAAAGAACATTCCAGGCAGAGCAAACAGGAAGTGTAAAGGCCCTGTGGCTAGGAACATCCTGGGAACCTTCAAGAAACCACAAGGAAGTCAGCAAGCATTGCTGGTGCTTAGTAAGCAAGGAGGATGTGGTAGAAAGCAAGGTTGGAGGGGCCAATTCATGTGGAGTCTTTGAAGCAGTAAAGACTTTGGATTTTTTTCTAAGTGTGATGAAAAGCTACCTGGGAATTTTGAACAAGTGAGTGACATGATCTGACTTATTTTTAGAGAATAACTCTGACTGCTTTGTGGAAAATAGGTTGCAAGGTGGCAGGGAGAGGCAAAAATGAAAGCAGAAAGACCTATTACAAGGTCCTTGAAAAGGTCTAGAAAAGCATTGATGGTCATCGTGGTAGAGGAGGTGACAAGTGGCCAGATTTGGTATATATTTCCTAGATGGAGGCAACAGAAGTTGGAGATGGGTTGGATGATATGAAAGACTAAGAAGGGTCAAGGATAACTCCAGAGTTTGGAATCTCAACAACTGAGAGTGAAAGTGCCATTTACTGAGATGGGAAACACTGGTCAAGGAATACAACTGGGGAGGAATGTCAAGAATTTGATTTGGGACATGTTAACCTTAATATGTATGTTAGATATCCAAACGGAGGTGTTGAATGGGCGGTATGTTCAGGGGAAGGCTGACTAGAAATGCTGATTTCGGAAACGTCCACATGTAGCTGATACTTATGCCTTGGGGCTGAATGAGATCACCCAGGGCATGAGGTAACAAAGAAGAGGGTGGAGAACTCTCCAACTCTGAGAGGCTGGGAGGAGGAGGAGACTAGGCCATGGTGACAGAGAGGGAATAGCTAGTGAGGTAGGAGGAAAAGAGGAGACTAACAAGGACTGTAAGGAAAGAAAGTGTCTAAGGAAAGGAGCATGCAACTTAGGCTCACAATCTCCTGTATAAGAACTTTGATTTCAGATAGGTTTTGGAATTCAACTTTGAATTTTAGAAAGTTAACAAAATGCACATGCCCCTGGAGATCTAGAGTAGCCTCTTCCATGCAGTGACATTAATATTTCTGCAGTGAAACACAGGAATGGCCCCATGAGTGAAATAACAAGACTATCAGTCCAGTCAGATTTTATTACCAAATGTTACAAGTTAGACACATTTTTCTTTACTGAGCTTTTTGTATGTCAGAATTGTGGCTAATGCAGTGTAGATGTGTATTTGCTTTCTTTCTTTACAACAGCTGTTTTTGCTGTTTCTGTTGGTTCACCTGACCATCTCTTGGCATCCTGGATCTGTTTTTGTTTAAAAAACAAAAAAGGAAGTATATATGTTTCTCTATAGGATCACATACATAGAGAAATGTCAGGAAAAAGTGAAGGGAGAATTTTCCCCAAACTATTTACAGTGGTCACCACCGGGGGATAAGAAGAGATGGGCAGAGGTTTCACTTCTTATAGCTTTTTAAAATTGGGGGGATTATGGATGACTTTTAAATTTTTTGGTGTTCTGAATATTTTCCAAATGTAAAGCCTATTTTTTAAAAAAACCTATTTATTTAGGAAACTTTACTAATACATCTGGTAAGGATGGGTCTAATTAAAATTTAGGAATACATACATTTGAAAACATAAATAGCTTTTCTGCAAGAGGGATTTGCCTAGTTTTAAGATATGCATTTACTGTATTTCTGTATTTATTTGATATAGAGAAAATGCTACACATTTCTCTGGTAACTCCATTTATGAGAAACCAAAGTTAGTAAATTAAAAAATGAGTAGCTCTCAATTTGGGCCTGAGTAAAGAGAACATCTGAGTCTTTTCCAAAGAGTAAAGGGGTAAATGGGAGGTGCTCTAACTTCTGGCTCCACAGGGAACAGGAGAGGACGGGGTGTAGGTGCGGAGGGGCTGTTCCTAGGGTTGGTTGGCAGGGGTAGAGGGCTCAGATTGAGGATCTCCAGTCGTGGAGAGGCAGATCTAGGCAAGACTGTCTTCCACGTATTGGAGAGTCAGCCCTGATGCAGAGTATGGATGACAGAAATTTGACAGAATGAGGAAAAAATACAGAGAAATTGTTTTTTGTTGTAGTTAATGAATACTAATTAAGTCTCAATTAAAGTTGGCTTACTGACTTAGAAAGTAAATTCTGAACACTGTGTCTTCATGGGCTCTTCCTCTCCATCCTGAAAATCCGCTCTTGAAGCCTATCAGTCCAAGGGAGTATTGCCCTCTGTTTCTACTTCTGGTTTGAAGTCTGCCATAGTTACTTCACAGTGTACATTATGTTTGCAAGCACAGAAATACAATTTTAAGAACAACCTGTCTGACATCCGTTTTGCTTCTTTCCTGGAAATTTATTCAGATTCTCCTTCATGCCTTTCCAAACGGCCATTTCCACTGTTTTTCTGCAGTGTTTGGGGCTGATCAGATTCGTTGAACAGAAGCCTTAAATGGAAGTTTGGGCACATCCTTTGCTAACTCCTACTCATCTTTCTGGTTTCCACACCTTTTCCACAGTCTCCTTTCGCCTCAGCTCCCCACCCAGTTGGCCAGCCTAGGATAGATCTAGTTTGGGTTGGTGGAAACTGTAATCTGATCAACGCATGACTGGTTCACACCTAACTGGGTGTAATAAAGCATGAACAAAGGCACCCATCTGTGCTTCTTTTTCACTGAGGACTTGCCTTCCTGGCATGTTCCCCCCAGATTATGCCAAATACAGCTGATTGCCATCACAAATGGAATTCTCACCTTCAGAATGATCAAGTTACCCAGCAAAGCTTTCTCTTGCTTCTTCCACTGTTTTTGGAATTGAAACCAATCCAGCTGTCTCTAAGGATAAAAATGAAAACAAACATAAAAATAAACCACTCTTACATAGCAAAGAGTGGGGAAAATTGGCCATTTTTTAATATTAGAAATTTCAAACAGATGGTGAGCTAATTTATATTTTCATTTTGAAATTTACTTTCCCAGTGGGAATGCAATTAAGCCATATTTTAAGTCCATTCAAAGTGGCCTTCATCTGAAAATGTTGTAGACATATCTATAGATAATGCTCTCAACCAATTGGCAGAGATTAAGGACCCAGGAATGCTAGCTCCCCCTCTCCTAGACCACCCTAACCAAGGGGCCCTCGGAATAGGAACCTCCTCCATGAAAACTGGCCTCCTGTCCTCCCTGCCTCCCATCCTGCACCACTCAGGGCTACTTTCTACTGAGCTGGCAAAGCAATCTTCCTTTGTTGCAGATTTGACAATGCCAGCCCCCTGCTTGAAATAAACCTTTCAATGACTCCATGTGGCCCTCAGAATTAAGTTAAAACTCTAATATTTGCAGGTTGTCAAAGTCGTCCTTGATCTGATCCTGCTTATTCCTGCCTGCCTCAGTCCTGGTCTCTCCTCCCGTTCTGCACTCTGCCCTTGAGTCACACTAAGCCATGTGTCATCCCGAGATGTGACTCTCCCTCTCTCACTGCCAGGAATTTGTACTCACTGCCCCTCTTCACCTGACTCATGCCTCCCTTTCCATTTTGACTTACAGTCTAGTTGCAATCCAGTGATAACACTATTTTACCATGCTAAAATATGGCCAAGATACTTTTACCTAAAACATTTAGAAGGCTATAGCTTCACTGATTATACTCATGTTTGCCCATGATTTTCAGTCTTACTGAACATATTCCATCTTAGACATTTTCCTGTGTTGTTCAGTGAAAACACGTATTAAAATTCTGCAGCAACACAACCTTACAAAAAGATCAACAACCCCAAAAGACAAACATTTTGCCTAAATTGCTGAAAGCGATCTAACCATGAGTGAATGATTCTTTTCCACATATGATGGAATTTTCCACTAATGTGTCTCCTTGACTCTGGCCACATCCACGTGTGCTCTTGTCATGCCTTGTCACACACACTCCACCTCTGAAATAGCAGTCCCCTAAACTGGATGTGTTCTATTTCCATTTGTTTATTCCATGATTGAATAAATTCTAACATCTGAACTACATGTTGTACAAAACTGAGTTATAATCCAGATTTTAAAGGAGGAAGTAATGGTGGCAAAGGATATACAGATATTGTAAGACTCATCTGAGATTTCATAGTGTTTATGACAAAGATAAAAATAGAAGTTCTATCTTTGGATCCTGTTCTCAGTTTAGAGGTTCTCCTGGTTTGGGGAATAAGAGAAAAGAGAGAATTTGTCCTTTGTTCTGGAAACTAATAGCCTTGAAGAAGGATGAGTTCCAGAGCAGTGGGCCCCAGACTAAGATGGTCAGCAGCTCTTCCAAAATTCAATCTGGAGTTGACAGGTAGAATGGGTGCTCCCACTGTACTTGTTATGGGGACATCTTTGGGTTCGCTCCACCTTTCCATTTCCTCCTTCAGTGTAGTGTCACTTGCCCAAAATAACTTTTAAATGACTTGCTTTATGGATGTTTTCCATAGAGCACTACTCCTTTCCTTTGAGACTTGAATTTATTTATTTATTTATTTATGGCTGCGTTGGGTCTTCGTTGCTGCGCGCGGGCTTTCTCTAGTTGCGGTGAGCAGGGGCTAGCTACTCTTTGTTGCGGTGCGAGTACTTCTCATTGCGGTAGCTTCTCTTGTTGCAGAGCATGGGTTCTAGGCACGTGAGCTCAGTAGTTGTGGCTCATGGGCTCTAGAGCACAGGCTCAGTAGTTGTGGCACACGGGCTGAGTTGCTCCGTGACATGGGGGATCTTCCTGGACTAGGGTTCAAACCCGTGTCCCCTGCATTGGCAGGCAGATTCTTAACCACTGGGCCACCAGGGAAGTCCCTGAATTTAATTTTAGTAAATGGATTGAATTTTATTTTTCTTTTAATGAGAGCCGTTGTCATCACATCACCCATCATTTTATCCTTCCATATTTGTGTATCTTTTATTCATGTCACCCATTTATTGACCGCATTGTTAACTTCTATAATTTTTTTCTTTTATATATTTACATAAAGTTAACTCTTTCCCATGGCTTTCTTTGTTTGTTTGTTTGTTTGTTTTTTGCGTTATGCGGGCCTCTCACTGTTATGGCCTCTCCTACTGCGGAGCACAGTCTCCAGACGTGCAGGCTCAGCGGCCATGGCTCATGGGCCCAGCCGCTCCGCGGCATGTGGGATCTTCCCGGACCGGGGCACGAACCCGTGTCCCCTGCATCAGCAGGCGGACTCTCGACCACTGCACCACCAGGGAAGCCCTCCCATGACTTTCTTAATCAAGAGAGTTTTTATACTAACTTATTTAAAGCCCTGTAAATCTAATCACTTAATACATTTTGCCTGTTTACTAGTGGGGAACAAAATGCATTGATGCTTTTTCCTTTTAAAAGAAAGTTTAGTTTAAGTTTAGAAAAGTTGGGCAAAACCAGATGTGATGTCTTACTGTTTTTTATTGCTTCAGTGTTCTGGAACAAAATGGCCCCTGCATGCTTGATATAATTAGACAATTAATTTAGGCCTACGCAGCTTGGAGCCAGGCTCTGGAGGCAGGCAGGGGCCCCACCATTTCAAAGCTGGGTTACTCTCAGCAAGTTACATACCAGTGTGATCTTCAGTGTCTTTCTTTGTCAAATATAATTGTTGGGAGCAAGAAATGAGATGACACCTAACAAGGCACTTTATTAACCTCTTCTCTAGCCCTCCCTCTCCTGCCTTTTTAACAAGTATTTCAGGAAGAGTTAATGAGAACCAGATGATAAAGCCACAAACACCATCCTTGGTCTCCTGTTCCTCTAAAATAATAATGATAATAACAACTGGAAGCAAGTAATTAATCCCCATGATTTGAAAAAAAATGTGAATGTATGGCTCATATGTCTATTACTAATATATGTAAATGATGAGGCTTTGTTTGACCCAGACATGCCACTGATTTTATAGAATATTAGTGTGCAACGGTTAATCTGAAATTGCTCCATATTCTGCAACTTTAATTACCAAATTTGGAATCGGATGGAGTTCTGACCGTAATCACAAGAAACTCAAATACAGGAAGATGCTACTTTCCCTGATGCTTTGTTATTTAGTTCCACTGACAGCAGATTAGTCAGTAAGCCCTTAGGAGGATGCTTTCCACTGAGCCTCAGACTTGGGAATGCCTTGGCTGTTTTTACAAACAAGCTAACCTGATGGAAAGTCATTTTCAGCTGAAGAATCCTACAGCACAGTCACTTGAATTGTGTTTACTTATTTGGATACCATTTTGAAGTGTTTACTTTTCAATCTCTTTTTTGACATCCTGCAGCCATGAATGTCAGGACATTAGGGAGATCCAAGACCTAACTCTTACCACAGGGCTTGAAGTAATTTTGATGAATTCCATAGATGAAAGGTGGCTATCATTCTTCAACTAGAAATGTAGAGTCTCATCATTTGAAGAAGTTGCAATGATCTCTAGTCTAGTCAAACGCTTGAAGCTTAAATTTGCTCCAAAACCTCCCAGTCAAGTGAGATTCAACCCTTCAGAGTATCCTTGGACAGCTCTAGCTATTAAAAAATTCTTCCTTCTCTTAAACCTCATAGCTTCCACCGTTGGCTCCAACCAATGTTGGGGACATAAAAAGCAGCTCTGCTCAAACTTATGATGCTGCAAACTTCTTGAGGGCAGGAACTGTATCCACTACAGCTTCTAGTAACTTGATACATGATTGTTGAGTGGAGTTCAAAGCAGATTTTGTTCTTTATTTCAATATATATCTTACAAAAGAGCAGATCATCAGTATATTTAAGTTCTACTGAGAAAGCATCACATAAAATTACTGATTTTATTATCTAAATGCTAGAGCTGATATATTTTATTCTTTCAATTTTATAATTCGAGCAATTTTTATCTGTCACATACTGCAGTTTCCCTTCATTATAAAATAACATATTTGGGACTTCCCTGGTGGCACAGTGGTTAAGAATCCGCTTGCCAATGCAGGAGACACGGGTTCGAGCCCTGGCCTGGGAAGATCCTACATGCCGCAGAGCAACTAAGGCCGTGTGCCACAATTACTGAGCCTGTGCTCTAGAGCCTGCGAGCCACAACTACTGAGCCCGCGTGCTGCAACTACTGAAGCCCGTGCGCCTAGAACCCATGCTCCGCAAGCCCCCGCTTGCCAAAACTAGAGAAAGCCCGTGCACAGCAATGAAGACCCAACACAGACAAAAAAAATTAATAAATTAATAAATAAATGTGTTTAAAATAAATAAATAAATAAAATAACATACTTAATTGCACTACAGATATTAACTACAGACGTCACACGTGCAGGACAGACTGTCTCAGGCCCAGAGGAGTTGAAACCCCACTGAAGTAGGCATTGGACATTCTGGGTTCTAGCACCAACTCCACCACTATCATCTGAGTGACGCTGACTCTTGGTTCCTCTTCTGCAAACTGTGAGGGTTGAACCAAATGTTCTCTTAAAGTTCTTTCCAGCTTTACAGGTCATTTGCATTTTTGACTTATTTGTCCCTGTCAAAGAACATAGACCTCTGATTTCCAGTTCAGTTCTCAATTTATATTGCCAGTAACTATCCATATGTACACCGTTTAAAGCTAGGGCTGCTTTTTCTTTCCTTTTTTTCATTGCAGAACACTTTTCTTCAGGAAACAGTGCGTAGAGAGTGTGAAGAACGCTTTGAACTGACGGAGGCTTTGAGTCAAGCCAGAGAACAGCTCCTGGAGCTCAGGAAGCTCGGCGGGCGGTCACCCCTATCACCATGCTCCCTCAGCCAGGGCAGCCTAACCTCCTCTGTTGCAGCTAGCAGCAGTCAGGGAGAGAAGAGGCTCGCAAGACTGAACTCCGAAATGAGAATCAAAATCCCCAGCCTGCACGGAGTGTCGAAACCCACCGCTTCCCCAGCCTCAACTCAGCCCAGCAGGGTCAGCAGCTCAGGTTTGCCCACCCTCCCCCAGCCACACCCTCCCCGGGGTCGAACGTCTTCAGTCAGTGAGACCCGGCAGAGACTGGCTGTCATTCTGCAGAGGAGACTGAGTCAGCAGTGATGGAGCCAAAGTCAGGAGCAGCTCCACACAGCATGCCTGTCTTTCCCAGAGTCCAGAAACTCACTGTACAAGGATGAAAAGGATCAAATTACTACCACAGATTAAGAATGCATACTTACAGATATTTTTAACAAGACAGTTGGAAAAGCTAAAGAATTGTGAAACCACATTTTCCAAGAGGCCTTTGAAACTGCAACAGATAATGAAGTTGTTGGTATTCCAGAGGGCCAATTTCTATATTTATGTATTGTGTGTTTCGATGTGCTCTATGAATATGCCCTTTTAGAGATCATAGGTAAAATTTTTCACCCATAGCATCTTTTTTACTTTTTTGCACTATTACAAGCAGATCTACTTCCACAAAATAATAATAATAGATTTTATTGGTTTTGTTGGTGTTTGTTCATTTGTTTGTTGAACTGAATAGGTTAAATAGATGTAATTAGTATTCCAAATAGAAAATGAAAGGACTTAATCCTTAATTTGATAATTTTCAAAATGCTCATTCAAATATTCACAAAGTTCTTCACAATCAAAACTTTCTCTTTTTCACCTCACAATCTAACTGGTTAATCTAATTTCTTTTTAAGTGTGGTCAGAAGTAATGATAGGTAATCTTTAGGAAGACAGTTTGGGAACCTCTAGAAAAAGGGACAGAAACTCCAATTCAAGAAAAAAGTGGTTTATTTCTCAAACTATAGAGATTATTTTCGATAACAAGGAGGCTGGCCATGAAAATATTACTTGGTAGAGATTTTCTGCATTGAATGCTTTTTGGTATTCCAGGTCAGATTTTGTTTTAACTAGTATTCTGGAGCCATTGTGTAGAGAACTAATTCAAGACACTTTAGTAGATGCACGTAGTGCTAATTTGGGATTCAAATTGTATTACCCCTGAAAATGGGCATCTTGTTAACATGTTTTCTATTTTCAGAGTGAAAAATTAAAACCAGAAACCAGACCAGCTATTTTACGTAATCTTAAAGCTTCAGGCTCCTCCCGTTTCTTAAAACACAACTCTTTACCTTACGCTAGTATTTATTTATCATTTTATCCATCTGATAATAGTGTATTTCTCTTCCATGACTGATTTTACTCAAATCCTTCATCTGACTGCATCATAGATATCCAGGCTTCTTACTCCCAGATTAGAACGATACTAACATGTGTGAAATATGGCACATAAAACTCTCTGCTATTGGCCACCATATAGATGAGAGAATCCAAAGGTACTCGGAATCCCTTCCATGTGCAAAAAAAGTAAAGTTACTAATCAAAATCAAGTTTATATCCAATCTTTCAAAGGATTGATCTAATCTAGGGTGTTTTAACCTCAAACAATTCCACATTAGCGCCACTAACTTCCCCGACTAGTTTAAGTGAGCACATCGTGTATAAAGTCTTAACAATGCCTTGCTTTTGTTTTACAGAGATTGGCGTACTTATAATGGGTTTGACAGGAGAACATAACGTCATCTAATGGTGGTGCTGGAGTGGATCTTAGAGGCCAACCCCAACAATCTCTCTCTTTTTTTTTTTTTGCCAGTTTGTTCGTGTTTTATTGACGCCTGGATGCTCAGGCCTTGATCGCGCGCTTCCATGGTGGGTGTGGCTCCTTCCGCAGCTGCCTCTTGGCCTTCAGGTTCCCTTCGGGTTTGTTCAGCCAGCGTCACATGGCACAGTTCCAGGGGTCTATACTTCTCGCCCTTATATAATTTCCTGAGGTTCTCCTGGTTGATGACGGTGAGAACATGGGCAATGGATTTGCTAACACCTCGGACCTTGGAGAGTTTAGAAGCCGCGCCTCTTGTCACTTTAGCGACGCGCTGCTGAGACAGCGCCACCTTCAGGTCCTCCAGTTGTTTCAGCAGCTCCTCCTTGCCTCCAAGGTCTCAGGCCTTAATCTTGGCCATGGCTGTACAAGCGGCCTCGGCCGGCTTTTTAGAGGGCAAGAGAAACAGTCTCTTTACAAATAAGGAATAGATGCTCAAAGAAGTCTAACTTGGCTAAGGTGGGACAGCTAGTTAGTAACTGAGCTAGAACCAGAACCACTACTACCCGAACCCAACCTTTCCACCTCACTTTTCTGCTTACCAGAGAGTCCCAAACCTCCATCATGACTTTTGTCAGAAGCACCTACAGTGTGGTTACCTAATATTTTCTTTAAATGCACTCAATTTTTAAACTTAAATTTGTATAAAAAGGAAGCTTGACCCGAGGAGGAATAATTATAAAGTAATGAGTTTAATATACTTTAAGATAAATATGTATCTATTAAAATACAAAATGTTGTTAACATACCCCCTAAAATTATCTTGTATAATGCCAGCAGTACTCATGCCACACTCTGGAGACTACTCCACCAGACCTCAGTGTTTTTGATCTGGTGTTTGCATGTTCAGATTACAAATACTCATAAGGTGGATGGCAAAAGCTAGTGGAAAGTCTAGTAAAAGCACAGGAGAATATTTTGGGCAACAGTCTTTGTTGTCATATTATACGTGCTTTTCCACAGTCTTGCAATTTCAGTTCTCTCTTCAGGAACCATGGGGCTACATTTTTTCTAAATTATGAACATATTTAAATTTGTAAAGAACGTCACCCATAAGCTTTTCAAAAGTGACATACAGACCATCCATTGCAAAACCTGGTTTCTCAGTTTGTTGTTACACTCTTCCTTTACAATGAGTAATTTGGTAAATAGGCACTCTGAGAATAGAATCATGATCTGCAGTCAGGCTGTATTATATTCCACACGTATGTCAGAGAGGTAATTCCATGGATAAACATAGAGACAATATTTACATTTATTTCAACCTAGACCATCTGAAGCAGTCTAGGTTGTGTGTTTATATCTTTTGAAGAAAGACACTTAGAAAAGAGAATAGCATTAGAGTACGTAACCTGAGGGTTAAGAACACATTCAAACTTTCCTTGATTTTTGCACTGATTAACTCCTGACATGAAAGAGTATCAGGAATGTTAAGAAACCAGTGACTATTATGGCAAAATAGGGCTCTCAAATGCATATAATGGATATTAAGTCTAATAGTTTTAATTTCCCTATAAGACATACATTTTCCATGACTTCAGTGGAAGAATTTATAGGTGTCAAAAGAAAAGAATAGCATAGAAAATATTCCTTAGGAAATTATAATACTGTTTGTTTCTTTTCTTAAACTTAGATTGGTAGACAAAGATGGGGGAATTTTTCTGTAGTTAACAGATTTCTCAAGCACTATTTTATAAAAGTTTATTGAATTAAATGACTATAGTTAGTCAGAACTACTTAAAAGTTATATTTTCTGGCAATAGAATTGACTGGAAGAGAAATTAATATTGAAAATTATGTTAGCTAAGATCTTTTAATGTTCTATTGGTCTAAAAGTTTTTGTAATATTACAGATTATAGCCAATTTCTTTTTGATTATGCAACAAGTTTTCTCAAGCTTTATCTTTTAAAGTTCTTATGATGATTATAATATTGCACTTATAGATCAACCTAGTACCCTAAAAGGGTTAATTCTCTGTAGCTGAAAATTCCGAACCATCATGTTGAGTCTTACTGAGCACGGGAAATCAATTTGGTGTGTGTCCAAAGTTCACAAATCCCACAGTAATTATGGATTTTTTTACTTTCATGTTTTAAGATAATAATTAGTGTATACTGTAACTTGCGCAGGGCACCTTTAATGATCCCAAACCATGATAGACAATAATGGAAGCATTCCTAAGGCAGTGTCTGTGGTATCTTAAGGAAGAAATTCTACTTTTTCTTTTGAAAATATTAACCCTGTGTAATAATAAATTGTAAGGCCAGTGTAATTGTGTTGCATCTTTAGAATCTGAAATATAAATTATATCATCTTTGTATATTCTGAATTAACAGATAAAAAATTTTAACAGTAGTTGAATCTGAAACACACTTATCCTATGGCAATATTTACCATGATCCAGAAAATTGGAAGTTTTCTCTCTGCTCTAGCATTTATATAGTATAAAGCTTTATATCCATTAAGTGAGTAAAAAATGTACTAAAAACCCCTTACCGGCATAATATAGCCTTAATACTTAGGCTATATTATATATTCACTCATTTCTTCAACAGGTATGGAGAATTGAAAAAGCACTGTGAAAGTTACAACAATAATTAAGATGTACTACAGATGCCCAAGAATTGTATAACAGAGGGCAGTGAGGAAGTGTATGCAGAGATTATAATATAGGGCAGCAGGTGTTGGGAAGAGAATCAAAAACAAGGTGTTATATGAGTTCAACTTTTTGATGGAAGAATCAGGGAACACTTTAAGCAAGAATTGGAATTTACGATAGGTTTTGAAGAATGGAGGAGGGTTTTATAGAAGAAGGTATACCAGGTAGAGGACATGTATAAACAGAGTCATAGATATGTAGAAAATACTTGCTGAAGGGAAGTAGTGGGAACCTGAAAAAGGTAGGTTGACCCCAGAGCTTGGAGGTGTTGAAGAAGAGCCCATAGCAGGATTTTGACTTAGAAGTGGCATGCACTTTGTTGAAATTTGGGAACATAGCTCTGGCAGGGCTGTATTAGAATAATTATAGAGTGAAAAGGCTGGAGGTGGAACACCAATCGGTATATTTGTAAAGTAGTCCAAACAAGAGTTAATGAAATTCTGAATAAAGATGCTGATAATGGGAATAAACAGGAAGCAGCTGACTCAAAGTCTATTCAGAGAAGGGAAAGAATTTGTTCCCTGTTAAATGCACTTTGAAACCATTACCAGCCATTGCCACTTAGCAGGGGTGCAATGTATGAAATTCGTTCCAATTAAAGGATCACCCTTTATTTAAGAATATTACAGCTTCTCTGAAAATGTGAAATCATAAGAACTACTTTTTCATTTGGGCAACAGATAACTAACCCACAGATTCAGTATTCATAAGAATTCTCCTTAAAGCAAACTACAAATCTGAATAGTGTTCTAAGAATTATGAGAGAAGAATGTGGAAATGGACATTAAAAATAGCTATCATCTTGGCTCAAAGAATGCAAAGCACAACTCAGTGGTGAGCTTTGGGAGTGATACAATGCAATAAACTTCTTTCCGATTTTTGCTTACCATTTATGAGGGAAAATACAGAAGATAGCAGCCAAAATAAAAATAAAGATTATCTTAAAGTCCTTAAATTTTATAGTTCTGAAGGGACCTGACACATCCTCTGGTCCAGACCTGTAATTTTACAGAAGGAGATAATAGGTCCCTTAAATGTTGAATAATTTTCCATTCTTACAGTTGCTTAACAGCTGACTTGACAAGAGAGCCTTGGCCTCCAACTCTTGGCCACACATCTCATTTCTACACTGGAAGAACAGTATCAGTGCTCTAAATTTTTGCTACTCAAAGTGCTTCAGCAGGATCAGTGTCTCCTGGGAGCTTGTTAGAAATGCAGAATATCAGGGCTCGCACCCAAACCTGCTGCATGAAATCAGATTTTAATGAGACCCTCAGGTGGTTCATATACATGTTAAAGTATGAGAATCACTGCTCACAGTGGTGCCGTTGCCCCTGGCGTATTCCACCTCTAAGAGCTGTGTGTTAGTGTTAGATGGAAATTGCCTCGCCACACTCGGTTCCCTTATGCCTAATCTGAGACCACCGCCACCACATCGTGTGGACCCATTCAACATCTCAGCTTCCAGTGCACTCAATTCTACTTCTTTGCCTATTGACTGTGAATCTGTAACTCTCCAGGAAAGCTAGTGAATTAAAGGAAATCAATATTCAACCAATATTCATAAATAGCTTATATCATCACCCAAATTTCTGAGCCTGAAAAGAACTAGAGATTTGTTATTTAAAAAAAAAAATCCAGTAGAAATACTTTCATTTTGATCATTGGCAAGTCATTGAATAACCTTACATTTTAATCTCATAATGATATATATTTGGATATCTGATTCCCAAAAGAAAATTCGACAATACTGGTTTTCTTTTGAGGCTTGTGAAACAGAATACTTAGATAAGTTCTTAGAATTATGAAGGAAATGTTAGAGTATCATTATTCCCCCTGAAAGTAGTTCTCAGTCACTTAAATATAAAACAGTAACTTGCAGTATTACACCAAGATCAGTTTATTTTAAAGGTAGAACTGAATGGGTATTTGATTCAGATTCTCAATTTCAAAATCTGTATTTAACACAGTAAGGCACTATGCTCACTTGTCTGTGAGCATTAAGTCAGCTCATCTCATTATACCACAGGGTGGCCATATTCTCTAATCTTTTTGAATCCAGAAAATAGTGAAAGGGATTGAATTCATTTGCCAGTAAAAAGTTTTGAATACTCTTTATTAACATACTTACTGCTGTTATTTAACTTGTATGGTTATTTGTTATTACTATTAATTCTCATAAATAATAATAATTCAAACCCAAGAATTAGACAGACATATAATTTAGAACGTTGAAGCACTTTTAAGTAGAGGCTTTCATATGACTTAACATTGGAAATATATTTGTTTTCTGAAAAATACGAACATCTGGCTTTGCATCGGGCACCATGGAAAGATACATCCACCTTGCTCTCAAGTGAGCTTGATGTGGTCTAACACATTAATCTAAAGAGACACCTTCTGCCTTCTGCCTTCTTAAAGTGAATGAGTTCTACAGTTGTAATTTCCTATCTGGAACCTTAAATTTCTAGGGAATAAAGGTTACTGTCAAGATTCAAGTGACTACTTCTTTCGTTTAAAGCAGAATTTCTTAAAACCCAGGGCAGCCAAGTTTCCATTTTCTATTACTAGACTTTTTTTTTTTTTTTAAGATGTTGGGGGTAGGAGTTTATTAATTAATTTATTTATTTTTGCTGTGTTGGGTCTTCGTTTCTGTGCGAGGGCTTTCTCTAGTTGTGGCAGGCAGGGGCGACTCTGCATCGCGGTGCACAGGCCTCTCACTATCGCGGCCTCTCTTGTTGCAGAGCACAGGCTCCAGATGCGCAGGCTCAGTAGTTGTGGCTCACGGGCCTAGTTGCTCTGCGGCATGTGGGATCCTCCCAGACCAGGGCTCGAACCCGTGCCCCTGCATTAGCAGGCAGATTCTCAACCACTGCGCCACCAGGGAAGCCCTATTACTAGACTTTTTAAATGGTTGACGTTTAAGCTGGGATCTCATGGGATCTCAAAGTTAGAATCTTTTTATTCTTCCAAGGGACACATGGTACTCAGTATAGAACTGAGGTTAGTGAGAAGAGGTGAAGTTAGGGAGAAAAGAATCCACTACCTTATTTAATAGCAGTGATTAGGTAAGGACTTAATACACATGTTCCCTCCAGAATTGTTGGTCAATATTTTTGCCAATGTACCCTGAAAAAAAAATTTTTTTAATATGTACTTCTTGCACATTTTTAGGTTGACATCTAAAACATTTCATCATAAATATAAATAGTTGCAAAGGATATTGTAATGATAACCAGTATATTATAAATATGGACATTTAAAACTAAAACTGTTACTTTAATATATTTTTATAATTGTAAACCTTTTATTGCTCTCCTATCATATTAAATTACTACAAAAGCATGTACATAACTTTACAAAGTTCTTCTGGATTGAGTTGTTACTACAGTCATTAATATACTACTATTAAAAATAACAAATATATTATAAATTTTGACAAATAAGTATAAAAGTTAAGTTTTGCTGACAATGCATTTCTTGATACCATGAATCAATATCTAATGTTTCTCTATACATTTAATGAAAAAGAAGGTAGATGTAGTCAAAAATAATTGATCTGTACATAGGATCTTACTTACTTTTTATTAGTAGGATGTAGAAAATATTAAACATTTTATGATGAAATAAGATGAGGATTTTACTGTATTATAATAAACATTTGAAACAGTATCTGGTAAAAAATTGTTTTAACTACTTCATAGAATAATAAGTGCCAAGTGGAAAGATGTCATAGAAAGTTTATCTATTATATCTCCAAAATTTTGATAGTCTAAGAAGACATTCTAATTACATTTAAAATAATTAATGACACTAACCTACACTGCTTTGCTATTTAAAGTTTCTTTTCTTTTCAGATAAGGAAGTGTCCTGGGGACAAATATCAAGAAGGCCTGAGACGCTTCCCTGGTGGTGCAGTGCTTAAGAATCTGCCTGCCAATGCAGGGAACACAGGTTCGAGCCCTGGCCCAGGAAGCTCCCACATGCCACGGAGCAACTAAGCCCGTGTGCCACAACTACTGAGCCTGCACTCTACAGCCCTTGAGCCACAACTACTGAGCCCACATGCCTAAAGCCCGTGCTCCGCAGCAAGAGAAGCCACCACAATGAGAAGCACACGCACTGCAACGAAGAGTAGCCCCCGTTTGCCTCAACTAGAGAAAGCCCGTGCATAGCAACGAAGACCCAACACAGCCAAAATAAATAATTTATTTATTTATCTTTTTTTTTTTTAAAAAAAGAAGACCTGAAAAGAGCTGCTTATATTTAAATGCATTGCAGGAAGGGGAATTTTTAACAGTCAGCCTTTCTTACTAGTGTTATTTTCGCCTTGCTTTCATAAGACTTTCATAAGACTGTCGTCCAAATGCATACTTTGACAAAGCCAAGGCATAAAAAAAAGAGACCCATCAGTCCAAAATTGTCTAATTCCCATGGCTACAATCTACTTGTATGTGAGCTCAGAAAATCCTAGCGTGGACTAAAATATCATTTCTAGCATGACACTTTATTTCAACAGGAATATTTATAAGTTAGGGAAATCCAGGAAGCTCTATGAACTTAAGATCATCAACCCCTTCAAGTACCCCTGGGGTACACATACTCCATGTTAAAGGCCACTGTTCTAACTTAGCAAGTCAAGTCAACCAGAATCTTGTTTGCATTGAAGCATTAGACCTTCTGGGCATAACTTAGTAGGGTACCTCAGGTCAGAGGGTTGGACTCCCAGACCTCAGATCCAAGACAGAGGCTGGGCTCCCCTCCCTGGGCCTGCCTCCACCCAAGAGTTCCCAATGTCAAGGAGAGGACCTGAGAGCAACCTCCTGCCTCTTCTGGTCATGAGCCCAGATCACAGAAGAGGAAATTTCTGAGTGCAGCATCAGTGGGGTCCTTGTGGTTCTCTGCAGCCATGTCCCCATGGAACTCTTAATATACCGGAGAGACCCCAGAACCGACCAAGCCCATCCACTTTATGCAGTGTAAGGCAGACCTGCAATCACCAAGAAGAAAAAGTTCTTCTTCAATATCCAGCTGGCAGCAGTAGGAGAAGCAGTGAAGGGAAATGTGAGACACAAAGATCAAGTTTGGGGTCAGGGAGGGCTTAAATTCTTTGTAACTACATGGTTGGAACTCTGAACCAATAATTGTTAATGTCGTCAAATTCTCGATATGTACATTACATTAACTTGGGGAAAAGAGATTATACTTGTGTTTACCATTTGTGCCCTGGACACAGTATATTGGTAGGGAAAGATGACCCTATTTGATGGAAAGAGATATTTTTCCATGTTTTGATTTTATTATTTATGATCAAATATAGTCATACAACCAATATGAGAATTTATTTTGCTCATGTATTAAAGGCCCTTGAAAATGTTTGTCAAAACATCTGTAATTTGATGTTTTAAACTGGTAATAATGCATTTCAATAGCATATATATATAGAATCTATATTGCTATTCCTACTTTAATTACCGATGTCCCAAATGTTTCTAATACTAACTTAATAGGTGCACTCTTTAATTATCAATGGCCCCCAGATGCCCAGAGTCTCTGCAACCATCCAGCCCCTCCAGGACTGGGACACATGTTGGAAAGACACCAGAAAGGGTGAGCAACTGGCTGGGTCTGAGGGCATGTGACCTGACTGAATATATGATCCTGACTGTATTTCAACCACAACATCTTTAGGAACTGTCCATTTATTTATTTTTGTTGTTTACGCCTCTTCTGACCTTCCTTAGTGTAAAAGCAGCTAAACTTTTAACGAAGAAATTGTATATTCATACAGTATTGAAACTCAGTCATTAAACGTTTAATACAAACCTTACTCTAAATGTAATATCATGAGTTTCAGGACAGCTCTTCTTGTAAAGGTTCTGAACTTTCCTGAAAATATGATGAGAATGTTGTCTCAGCAGTTTTCCTTGGCTGCCTTTGGATTTAGTCCTAGTACTCCTGAGGGAATAATTTACCTCAGATCTTCTAACTTATCTAAATGTGTGTAAAAATGAGGCTATTATACTCCTTGAGTTAACGCAGGTTAGGATCAGGGTCTCGTTGCAGGTTAGATTGAGGGGTTTTCGTTCATCACCAAAAGGGCATGAATAAAAAAGCATGGAGTCCTCCTTGCCTGGTGAAAGAGGAGGTCTTCACAGGCATCAGGCTTATGCCCACACTTTGTGTCCCTGGTTTAAAAGCAGAAAGTAGATTTCCAGTGTAAAATGGCATGGCATCTAACAGGGCTTGATGCAACCCCTTCCAATATCCCATTAAAAGCCCTGTGATGGAAAAGGAAATGTCACATACGCACAGCACACAGACAACCAAGTCACAGCAAGAGCCTGGCCCCCCATTGCTGTGCCACATGGGTGCTGCCCCTCAAGGCACCCAAGCTACTTTGCTGGGAACATTCTGAGATGGCCATTCCTAAAAGAAAAGAGGAGTCATGTCTGAGTGGTGGTGAGGAGGGAAAGATGGGCAGTGATGCACTGTACCCTAGGAAGTGGGATTCTCTCAAATAGCAGTGGATCAGCATAACAGAGGCTGAGCAGCCAGGTAGAGAAATACACCTGACGGTACTTGTAGGGGTAGTAGTAGCAGCAGTAACAACAGTTTAGTACTAGTAGTAGCAGTAGCAGTAGCAGTAGCAGTAGCAATAATAAAGAAAATGATAATAGCAGATATTTATTGTTTATCATGGGCAATGTACAATACTAAGGGCTTTAAAAGTATTTCATTTAATGCTCCGAGAAACCCTATGAGGTTGACATATTTATTAGCTTCCTTTTACAGAGGATAAAACTGAGGCATAGAGAGGTTAAGCAGCTCACCCAAGTTACACAGCTAGGAAGTGACAACGCCTGGACTGGCAAATAGGCACTGTAAGCTGAAAACTGGGCCAGGGACCAGGTACATCACCTTCCCCCCCACTCCCAAGTTTTGTCTCTGAGAAGGGATGTTACCCTCATCCCAGAGCAAACTTGAGAGATGTCTCTGTAACCTATCTGTTGAAATAAAGATCTAGCTTCATTTGAGAGTGGGCAATCAAGAAGGAAGGCAGAAAAGAAGGAAGGAAGGAAGGAACAGCTTAGAAGCTATGAAAAAAGCATTACAGAACAAAGGAAAGAAAGTAGCATATAGGAAATAACAAAACAGACCTAAGAAAAGATCTACTGCACAATCTTATGAGGCCCCTCTAGGAAGTGATTTAGCATCCTGTAGAAGCAAAATATTATAGGCCTCACATTTCTTTTTTTAAAATATGTCATTTTCTATATTAAGTCTTTAGGTCCTGTGCTTCCTGATTTATTTCTAGAATATGGTGTCCTAGCTATAGCCTTAAAAAAGCAGTTTCTTTTAAACACAGACAAAGGAGAAAAAGAGTATTAAGACTGGTACAGAAGGAGAGAGAAATAACAAATTATACAGCTGTTCACAAGATAAAACTCTCCAGATAAAGACAAAGGTCAAAATTTATAAGAATAAAAACATGTTCTACATTTAGTAGTCATAAAAGTGCTCCTAAAAATTGTCTATAAAAGTCCATTTTTGAGACATAGATCTTCAAAAGTTAAAGTTTCTTTTAACTTTAAATAAAGTTAATATAAAACAGAAGGCCTTGATGCAGCCCCTTCCAATATCCCATTAAAAGCCCTGTTATGGGAGACATTGGTCTCTGATAAGCTGAATGGTCTCTGATATGCTGAACTACTACTGTACTTGAGATAGTTGAAATTAAAGCCTTTTGTTCTCAAAAGTCATTATGCTCTTTTTTCATTGTTAACAGTATGAAATTATAGAGTGAATGAACATTTTAGAGTGTGTATGGACTCCCATTGTTTTGTTTTGGAGCAAAGTATCTTAAGACTCTGTCTTTGCTCTTCTTCCTTTGATGTATTTCTACCATCTTATTATGTGCTTTCCACTGTCTCTCTCTCTTTTTTTCTTACTTGCCATCTTCTGAATAGATTTTCTTTTTTCGTTTCTTTTTCTTATTCCCACCATTACGCCCTACTTCTGTCCCTTTGGAAGTAATTCTCTCTACAACTATTTTTAGGAGTTACCCAGACATTTTTTTTTAATATTTTATTTTATTTTATTTTTTACTTTTTGGCTGCATCAGGTCTTCATTGTGGCATACAGGCTTCTCTCTACTTGTGGCGTGCGGGTTTTCTCTCTCTTGTTGTGGTGTGTGAGCTCCAGAGCTCTCAGGGTTCTGCAGTTTGCAGCACGTGGGCTGTCTTGCTGAGGCATGCGAGCTCAGTAGCTGTGGTGCACAGGCTTAGTTCCCCCGTGGCATGTGGAATCTTAGTTCCTCGACCAGGGATCGAACCCGCGTCCCCTGCATTGGAAGGCAGATTCTTTACCACTGGACCACCAGGGAAGTCCCAGGAGTTACCCAGACATTTTAACATGCTTACTTAATCTCTTGATGCTTCACCCAAACAATACAAGTACCTTACAATATTATAACTACAACTTTCACAGTGTTCCAATTTATATTATATTTTGACCATATTTGAATTCTATCTTGTTTGTTTAACCTCACAAATTAGACATGACTATTATTGTTATATGTAGTCAATGTTCGTCAATTTCTTTGCTCACCATTTGTTCTTGCATCTCAGACTTTCCTCCATTTGGCCTCATAATCTTTCTGCATAAAGCAGTTTTCCATTCTAAAAGTTTTACTCAATTTTTCTCCAATCTGCTAGATTTTTTTTAAAAATTCTCTTATTCCTTGTTCACAAACTTTTCATTTCTTTAAACATACCAAACATGCTTATTTTTTATTGTGTCTGATCGTCTTTACAGATCTGATTTTTCTGCCTGTTTCTGCTGGTTCTCGCTCATGGTGATTTATTTTCTTGTGTGGGGTGGGGGGAAGGGCAGAATATGCCTATGTGTGTTTTTATGTGAGCTTAAGTTCCTTGGAACTTTATCTATAGGAATTCTTTGAGACCTGGGTACAGACTGCATTCTTCCATAAAAGATTTGCCTTTGCTCTTGATTATACAAACATTCTTGGAGCACTTATATTAAAATTCTCTTCTTTCAATTTTTCAGATGCAGATAAAATAAATTCATACAAAAAGCCACATGAGGGCCAGGCTGCAGGTACAGATTCTCAGGTGAGAATTCATCCCACTCTCCTCCAGCATAAAGATCAAATCAAGATGCATGGCTGTCTCCTGCATAGTGGGTTATTTTTTACTCATCCTTTGAACTGAAGGTAAAGCCCTTTGAGATTCCAGCTTTATCTGAGAGTCTCCTATAAAACTTCCAATTTTGCATGGGCCCAAGGCTTCATCTCCTCCCCTCCACTATCAAACATTTTCCCAAAAGTTCAAGGTTTCCAGGTTTTGGCAGAAATATTGAGAGAGCTGGCTTTGGCTCTCCTCTCCCGAAGTCGCTACTTCTGTCTTGTTTTTGATTTCTGCAGATTCCTTACTTCTGTGCCATCTGTTGATGCCTTTAAAAAGTGTTTTCTTTGTTATTTTGTCTAGCATTCTGGTTGTTTTCACTGGGTAAATCTTTTAGCATATCTAGTTCAGCAAACTAAAGGCAGTAAATATTCTGTGGAGATGGGGGGACATCCCCTCCCCGCAGTATATGTGCTGAATTGAAGACCTCTATAAAGCACTGTGTCAGAAGAATACAGAGGTCTGGGAACCAAAGGATAGAAACAAAAGTGGCCTCATTTACCATTATTCCAATGACCACCTTTCTCTTTTTTTGTAATATAAGAAGTTAAAGCTAGAAATTTCCTCCAGTCATCTGCTTCTGGGAGAAGCAAATCCATATAGTGTTTAATGTAGAATATATTTTTCTGTTTGGAAAATACCCAGGATATATTTTATTTATTTTGATTTTTTGGTTATTTTTAGTCCATAGCAAATTAGAACAAACATTGCTCTCTAAAACTAATCCTGAAAAGAAATGCTGATTTTTAAGTAAAATTATCCATACTTTTTAACTTTATATTATTTCTCTTCATTCATTCATTCAACAAAGATTTATTAAGCTCTTTGTGCTAATCACTATGCTGAGGTGATAAATTAAGAAACATCTGTACCAGATAGTTAATTTCTTGCATTAAATACTGTAAAAAGAGAGGAAGATGAAAACCTGCTTTTCTGCAGATAACAAGTCAGTGTTTGACCACAAAGCATTGGTTACCTGATTTCAAATCGCTACTAAACAATTCTCCAACACATTTTGAATGAACCCCAGGAGCTCCAATGACTGTGTCATTAATAAACTGTTGAACTCATAATTATTTACAAAGAAATGGATCAAAAAAGAAATTTCTTTAAGAGGTGAAGAACATAAGTTACATATTGCCTGTTGAATGAATTCTCCACTAATTCATTCAGTATAGATTCATGGCTTCAGGAAAAGAAGAATATAAAAAATACGTTTAATCAAAAAAGCCTAGATTAAGACAAAAATTAGTAACAGCATCCCTCACTTTGGAGGCATTTCCAAACTCTGTTTCACTTACTATCACCATTGGCCAAGGGCATGCACCATCTCATTTGCTTTTCCCCCATGGTGCACATGGCAAAGGCCTGGACATGCTACCTATTCGCTGGGCTGGGTGAGAGTATTAGCAGAGCTCTCCTGCTTACCCCAAACAATCTGTGACTGTGCAGCCTGTATTTCTCATTCAAAGTAAATTCCATGTTAGTCTGTACAGAAACACCTTTTGAAGTCATGAAAAGCATGGCAGAGTTGAAAGAAGTGATGATCTAAGTGGTCTTTGTTTGGCATTGGGATCAAACACTACATTTGTTATCCAAAAAACAAGAGTATTTTGACCTTTATCTCTTTATACAGCATTTAGGCAAGAAATGGACTGTGTAAAGATATTTTATTATACTCTGCTCCTTCCTGAGCTGGATAGTTTTTATGTCATGACATCAGTTTTCCTTACTTACAATTATCCCTTAATCTCTTACGTCAATAACATATTCACACATACTGAGTCTCCTTCTGTAATTAGCATTGACTGAATTCCATACCTAACGCCTAAGTAACTACCTGGGGTATGGTTTAAGAAGACAACTCTGAACTGCCTGCATCTGCTGCTACGTCATGCCTGGGAGAAACGGACTCTCCCTTATTGATCTACGAATAATTGAAAAAGAATGAAAATCAGAGTTTATCAAGTTCATGTTACTATCTTTATGTATTGGCATTTGGAAAAGTCTCTAGTCATGGTTTTTCATTATCACTATGGCTTCTAAAGCCTCCAGTATAGTCATTTTGGCAAATGAATGAACATCAGCAACTGCATGAGAACAATGGCCTCACTTTGTGGTGTGATGTGGGGAAAATATTTTTTAATTTTCTAACATGCTGGGCAACGAGTCTGACTCATAGAGATAGTAATTATACCTCTTTTCTAAAGTGAAGCAGCAGAGAGAGAACATACTAAAATTAATGAAGAAAGCAAGACTTAGGTTCATTTTTTTAGGTTTCATTTTTTCTATCTGGAGAATTCATGATCCTGAGAGGTTTTTAAAATGAATCATTGCTTTGTGAAGTATAGCTCAGGAGCAGATATTTGTCTTTGTGTCAAAAACAAGGACTCTTAACAAATTGAATCTCTTCCTACCTTTAGATAATTCAAGAAAGATAAAATCTTGAGGGCTTTATAGTACTGAGCAGGGATAAAGCCTTCTTACAGACTGGAACAAAATTCTTACCAATTTCAACTGGCAGATAAAAATGTATTTCAGAACTGACTTTCACATAAAGAACTTTATAATATTAGAACACTCCATGCAGTCAGGGTGGTTGGTAATTGTAAACATACTACATTATGTGAAAATGAAAGCTGATTGATTCTTGTGGAGCATGCATTAGTGATAGCGTGAATCAGAACAAGAAACATTTTCTCATTCCTTAAGAGGTGAGAGTAAGGTGGGAGGAGGGGTGGGGAGAGGGTTGGTTTGACAGTGAGGTAGTATGACAAAGACCAGCTGAAAACAAGGGCAAAAATTGCAAGGTAGGTGCGCTTTAATTTGAATTGCAAAGGGCAAGTGTATGACCTTGAATATTTGCTCCATGCCTTATTCAGCACCTGAGGCTCACAGATATGGATGTAAAATAGTTCCAAGTCCAATTCAACTCAGTAGAAGATTGTGTTCTCTCTCTCTCTCTCTCTCTCTCTCTCTTTCTCTCTCTCTCTCTCTCTCTCTCGCTCTCATTTTTGGAATGTGATATAAAACAATAAAACAGAGATTGACAAAAAAAGACATTGCTAGGAATTAATTTGCGAAGAAAAGTTCTAAAGACTACTTGCCAGTCACCCTAGCTCCTGGCATTCCTGCATGTCCTTAAATCATCCTCCGACCGCTGATGACAGCTTCCCTCCCAAGCCCCTTTCTAGATGCTGTTTATTCAGCTATTGTAAACTGACCAGGTTGCAACAGAAGAGCACCCACTTGTACACAGTGGCATGTCGTGCGTCACTTTGCAGTCAGCACTGCCTTATACTGAAGATTTGTCTGTGGTTTCCTTGGGCACCAAACAGAAAACAAGCAAACAAACAAAAGCTACCTGAGATCAGATCTTGCCATTGGCTGTGGAGAAGGACAAGTTATCACAGACGTCTATCCCCTAAGCAGGTCATCATGTAAAGGGATATGGGAGCAAGAACAGCAACAGCCAGGAAAGTACTTGCGGGTAGAATGTAGATCACTGAGCTCATTCATTCTTTTCACTGACATCTACAACTACAGGGAGTGTAAACTACAGGGAGTGTAAACTACAGGGGGTGTAAGAATCCACTGTGTTATGGACTGAATTGTGTTCTCCCCAACCCTAAATTCATATGTTGAAGCCCCAATTTCAATTATAACAGGATTTGGAGACAGGACCTCTAAAGAGGTAAAGATAAATGGGGACATAAGGGTGGGACCCTAATTCAATAGGACTGTATCCTTATAAGAAGAGGAGGAGGGCTTCCCTGGTGGCGCAGTGGTTGAGAGTCCGCCTACCAATGCAGGGGACACGGGTTCATGCCCCGGTCCAGGAAGATCCCACATGCCGTGGAGTGGCTGGGCCCGTGAGCCATGGCCGCTGAGCCTGCGCGTCTGGAGCGTGTGCTCTGCGATGGGAGAGGCCACGACAGTGAGAGGCCCGCGTACCGCAAGAAAAAAAAAAAAAAGAAGAAGAGGAGGAGACACCAGGAATGTGCATGCATGGAGGAAAGACCATGTGAGGACACAGTGAGAAGACTTGCCATCTGCAAGCCAAGGAGAGGGGCCTCAGAAGAAGCCAAACCTGCCAACGCCTTGTTCTTGGACTTTCAGCCTCTAGAACTGTGAGAAAATAAGTTTCTGTGGTTTAAGTCACCCCGCTGTTATGGCAGCCTGAGTAAACCAAGAACCGGGGTGGTTTCCAGGCATAGTGCCGTCCCAGTGCGTCCCGTTGCTGCACTGAGTTGCAGCCCAGAAGCATGGAGATAGCCAGAACTCCATGAAAGCCTGATGCACACACCAAATTTGGCTTCTCTGTCAATTCTTGTCTCTCTTGTGCGTTATACTGATAGAAAAAGGAATAGAAGGACCATCAGTTAAATTCCATGTGCTGGACACTGCCCTGAGGATGCAAAAGTGACTCACACAGTTGCTTCCCTTAAGGAACTCATCATCTGGAGAAAGCCAAAGGCAAGATGAGTCAGTACTTCGATATAGGTATAGAGAAGGGCTTTGGAAAACAGGAATGACTAATTTTAATTTAGGACATGGAATTATGGGAAGGACAGGAAGGATCCGGAAAGGCTTCACAAAGAGGGAGTTTAAGGAGAAATGTTTTTGTATCCACTGCTCTCTAACCACTTCAAACTCAGTGGCATAAAACAATCACCATTTTATCATGCTCAGGAAGTCTGTGGGTCAGGAGTTTGGATGAGACACAATTTGGACAGCCTGTCTCTGCTCCATAGTGTCTTCATGCACTGAAGCTTTATTGCCTAAAATGTTTTTTTTCTGATTTTACATGAATGCACATTCATTACTTAAAAGAAATGAAAATTATGGAAAAATAAAAAGAAACTTCCTCATTACTTCACCAGGCAAGCTATATGACTGGACCTGAGCTAGGAATTAGAGCTATAACTTTAAGTAAGACATAGTTCTTACCTCAGAGGGTTTCCTACTAAACCATGAAGAGATAACCACTGCTAATATGTTGGTGCAGTCCTTCCCAATTTGAATAAAATGGGTTGAGATGATTCTTACAGGTTTGTGTCCTGGTTTTTTTACACCTGGTACACAAGATAGTGTGAGTTTCCTCATAGCATTAAATATTCCACAAAACTGATTTTGAATGGGTGTATCACAAATCATCATATGAACAGACCCATTGTTTATTTCCCTGCTGCTAGACATTTAAGTTGTCTTCAAGTTTGGGCTACTACAAAATAATAATGTAATAAATATGCTTAGTCATCTTTCTGCTTCTCTGAAAATTTTCTTAGGATAAAGTCCTCAATTAGTTGAATTACTAGTTCAGAAAGAAAGAATGTTTTAAAAGCTCTTGATTATGGTTTTGCAATTTTGGTTTGCAAAAATATTGTCCCAGTTTGCATTTCCCTAGTGTGTGTTTGAGGAGCATCAAGGAGCAGAACACGTGGGAAGCAAGTCTGTTCCCCAGGTACAGGGTGGAAAGATTTGGCCCAGTCTGAACTGAGTAAAAGAATACTGCAAGAAACCAAAAGGCAGGTTAGAAACCATAGTCAGCTAATAACCAGCATGGGCTTGGCAACTAAAGAGGTGGATGCTGGGAGATGATTACTATGTAGTCTGGGTAAATGAAAAGACTTCCCTGGCTTCAACTTTGGGGCAACATTCTGAAACCAAGTGTGACTTAAGGGATGCTCAGAAACCCAGGTTCATTGTGCGTGTGAATTAGGGCTCCTTGGGAGGTAAGCAACAGAAACCAACCCTGGCTAATCTACACCAAAAGGGAATTTACTGGAAAAACAGCTAATTTCTCAATGGCTAGGAAACCAGGCTCAGAAACCAGGACAAAATGGACAGGAACTGAGGAACTTCATGGGCAGGAAGCAGCACAGAATCAAGGGTCTAAGACACAAGAATCCCTCACCAGTGTCACCTGGGCACACTGCTGTGAATAAGGAATGACCTCCAATTGGATTCTGCCTTTTGATGACTTTGCTCCAATTTCGGATTCCAGGGAAGGCAGATCTGACTAACCTCAAAAAATTTGAGTGTCTGACCTTGGGCCAGGGACAGGCACGCACCTCGACTAACAGCTTCCGGTATGTGGAAGAAGTAATTTCCAGAGGTGACTCAGGGCACAGCCAGCCCAAACCAAAAGTTATCTACCATACCACTTTACCTGGCAGGGGAAGTACACTAACACTTAACCAGCGTTAATCTCTGAGCCCAGAGTCACTTACCAGACTGAGCCCCTGCCTCCCCGCCCTGCCACGCTCCCACCAAAGTAGGGTTCTGTGGAAATGAAAAGAGACTCAGGGACTGTCAGGCTTTGATGAGACATGGATGAGAAATACTAAATTTGAGCCGCAGTGTATGAGGCACTGTGCTGGAAGTCAGCATGAACAACCAATTACAGTAAATCCCGCTTTAACTTGAACAGAGTTTTAGCCTCTTCCCCTCCCCACTCCTTTCTCATCTGGAACACTGGGCTTTGACTGATTAAAAGCAACCAGGGAGGGCTTCCCTGGTGGCGCAGTGGTTGAGAGTCCGCCTGCCGATGCAGGGGACACGGGTTCGTGCCCCGGTCGAGGAAGATCCCACATGCCGCGGAGCGGCTGGGCCCGTGAGCCATGGCCACTGAGCCTGCGCGTCCGGAGCCTGTGCTCCGCAACGGGAGAGGCCACAGCAGTGAGAGGCCCGCGTACCGCAAAAAAAAAAAAAAAAAAGCAACCGGGGAGCAAGTGGACTGGAAGGAATCTTGACAGAGGGCCAAAGCCAGGAACCACACGCTGCCTTCTGCTTGGCTGGAGTCCCCTCCTCCGCCTGGTGAGCCGATGCGGAACAGAGGAGCCAGAAGATACTGTCACCTGGCTCTGTTGGGGGGATACTGGACGCGGGTCAGGACATGGGCTAACTTTAGGAGGCTGGCTCTCCCCAAGAGCTCTCCCCCTTAGGGCAGTATCTCCCAGCCTTGTCTTTCCCTGCGAGCTGATGGGAGTTACTCCTCATTCCGGGGTATGAACAGGGTCATCAGCCCTGAAGGTGCATCTTGTACTTGGGAACCGGAAGAAGAGACCAGATTGCCCTGTCAGATACCCCATCATTCAGCCAGGCAGTGACAGAACGAAAAGAGGGCGGTTAAATCTCAGGCACAGAAGCAAGGTGACAAAGATTCATCGCACTTGGGGGACACAGAAAGTCACAGGGTCAGGGAGGTGCTCCTAGGATGAGAGAGTGTCCTAAAGGGGAAGGAGGGCCCATTGGGACAGGAGGGTGGTCAGCAAATGGCAGCTCTGCCCTTTCTGGGAAGAGGGCAGCAGCCCTGGTCTCAGCTTCCCATCGTTTCTCTCATTAGGAGAATCATCATGGGATGCTGCAGAGTAAGATATTCCCTCTGGTGATCAGGACTATCGTTAATTAATTGCTCCCTTGGGAAGTGGGTGTTGGGGCACAAGGTGGGGAGAAGGGTCCTGCACTGGCTGCCAGAGTCTACGTCTGCCTTCAAGGGCACGTTCTAGAAACAACTACAGGACCTTCACATCCACAGGGCTGCGGCAAGATCCCAACACCTCCCTAGAAAGACCTTCCAGCACCATGGAGGGGACTGGGCATGTGGCCGTTGTTCCAGACCCCTTGCTGAGCAGGGGAAGGTGGCCTTATCATCAGGGGCCAGGGTCAGAGCAGGACGGAGAGGGCAGGAGGGGCTATGGTGGCCCCAGCACACGCAGAAGTGAGAAACTGCCTGGCCATACAAGGTGTAAAGACACTAACAACGTTCTGATTTTTCCCATGATGAACACTTCAATATTTTTTTCTGAAATATGAAATTATTTCCAATTCTTTCCTCCCATTTTCCAGGGCTTTGTCTGCTGAGTGTGCTTTGGGGTAACTAAGTGCTGGGTGTGGCCCCATGAGGCCCGAACAGAGGGACTTTGCTAACTGTGTGGAGGCAGCCTGCATGCATCACAGCAAGAATTGAGTCTAGACGTGCAGCGCTCCCTGCCTGGAATCTGTGAGTCACCCGGCTGCTTTCCTGAGGAAGAGAATGTCTGTCCCGGCCAGCTCTGCCCTCCCCCGGGCTGCTCCAGGGGAGCCCCTCAGCCCCATCTGGGAGCAAGGCTGAGGGACTGAGAGCAGGGAAGAGTCTGCAGGGCTATCCAGGGTGGACTGTCACCCCAGAACTGATCTGTGCCCATAGCCTCCTTCTCCTCTGGGCCCCTCAGTCCTGGTCAGAGGGTCCCCGCATCGCGGGTGCGGCCACCTTGCCCTCACCCAGATCCCACGTCCCCTTCAGTACCTATTTTGCAGACTCGTCCTTAGAAGTGCAAAATCTTCCTTCAGCACCTGTGCATCAGGGCAGAAACTGTATTTCATGTCATTCTTGCCCTTGTTCCCATGTTTGCTCCTGATGCAACAGGGCCTTGCTAAGTCCAGCTGCATCTCAGCAGAGTTTCTCTTTCAGTGTCAGAGAGGAGCGTGTGGTATCGACAACCTGTTTGTTGCCTCCAATCTTTGATTTTCTCATCAGAGGCCCCCAGCTGGCTCCCCACATCTGAAGGCAGCCAACAGAAATCAAAGGTGAGAGCAGTCAGGTGGTTATCACTATTGCAGGCAGACGTCCTCTCAGCAGCTGTGCTAACATGCGCTGCCCCAAACCTCAGGCCTTTCCTCAGCTGTCCCGCCTCTGCAGCTCTGCAGGCCTCACTCCCCCTCTCCCCACCCCCCAACTCTCCCCACCCCCAGGCCCCGGGAGGTACATGATGTGATGAGGGGGGCTTGCATGAAAGGGCAGCGAGTCAACACCTTATATAACAGCTCCAGTTTCTACGTCAGCGTGAGATACATGGAATCAAAGTCCCTGTGCAACCATTAATGTGTAATGCCTCAGTCACTGCTTCACAAACCAATCTTTAACGCCTCAGCGAGGAAAAAAACAATCCCGCAGTTCTCCCGGGGCCCTGGACCTTGAGTCCATCACGGCCACTGGAGCCTCACTCAGACTCAGTTCCCTGACATGAAAGAGTGTCGTAGCATAAAAGAAAAGCAAGGGTGGTGGTTTGTGCCAACACCGAACACTGTTTGCCATGTTTGAGCCAACGCACTTCATCAGAGTTCCACCTGCCTGTGGGCTGCTGCCTGGCTGATAGATGGCCCCAGCATCTGGAGGCCAAAGGGATGACCCGCGGGGTTACCTCCCTGCACACCGAAGATATTCCAACCATCTCCACCCACAGCTCTGTGGCTTGTGCCAAAATAGGTGAACACCTTCCTGGAGTTTGTATCTGTTGATTTATTAAGAGTGATGTCTCCCCACATCCTGCTAAGAAAAAACGTCTTTCATTTCAGCTTTTGTTGTTGTTATTTTTTGCCTGTTCTGTCTTCCTGGCATGACCCCAGGCACCTCTTAGTAGCTGTTGTGCTGTCTCCAAGACGACAACCTCCCAAAAAAAGATATTCATATTTCACAGAGGATGGGCCTTACCCTGTTCTCTCTTTCCACACCCCACTTAAGAAAATTCCAGTGTTTGGCAACCTGTCAGTGACAGCCTGTCAGAGTAAAATATTTGGCCAGAAGCTATAAATAGCTGCCTTCTGCTGATGTATTAAACCAATAATGATTATAGGAGTAAGGAGCAGGTCTGGGCAGCTCCTCACTGGGCAAGGTGTCTCAGACTTCCGCTCAGGAAGGTTCCCTCTCCTTCGGGAATCACCTACATCAGTGGTTCTAAACTGGGGCCATTCTGACCCCAAGGGACATGGACAACGTCTGCAGGTGTTTGTGGTTGTCACAACTTGAGGGGACGGGGTATGCTACCGGCATCTGGAGGGTGGAGGCCAGGGATGCTGCTAAACACCCTGCAAGGCACAGGACAGCCCCCACACCAAAGAACGATCCGACCCAAACGTCTCTTGTGCCAAGGTGGAGAAACCCTGACCATATCTGCTAAGTCACCCCCACTCTTACATGACATTCCAAGTAGTCTGTGGTATATACAGAGAAATCTAGAGTGGAGGTATTGTCACCCTTCTTCAATTCACTTAAACTTCATTAAAATGTATCAAACGTGTCTACTTGTGTAAGCGTCCACAGATAGGATTGCGTCTCTGCCTTCCGGAAGTCTAATCCCAGCCGTGGAGACAGACACATATACAAACCACACAAGGGAAGATAAGCCAGCGGTGTTGAGCGTTGTCTCCTCATGCGAAGGGCTGGGAACCTGAGACAGAGAGATGAACTCCCCCTGGCCTGGAGGGCAGGCGGGCTTCAGAAGTCCTCAGAAAGGAGAATTCACACTGTGAATTCACGCTGTGAATATAGACGAGGAAACCCCTGCCTTCAAAGTGGGACAGGAAGCGCTGAAGGCTTGGGAAGAACTGAGCAAAGACAGGGGCCTGCCTGGTGGGAGAGGACCAGAGGGCTGTGCTGGTGGCTGGCATGGGCTGCGTGGTGCTTTGGGACGGAGGATGAGGCCAACTTTCTTCTTTTTGTTGCATTTACTTTTTGTTGAATAACAGGCCACGTATTTCTGTGTCAGATTTCCATAGTTTCCCCTTTGTTTGCTACAGTAACATTACTAGTCAGTCGAGAATCTTGCCATTTTTATGCAGTATTTAAAGGGGAGAAGAGTTTTCACCCAAAATGTAAATTATCAGGTTCCTCCTGGGGCCAGAACCAAGTAAGATTCTGTACTTGGTTCAGTCGTTACTCACTTTGTGTGAGATCCAATTTGTTTTTAGAAAAACTCGCTTTGAGTGTGTATATTTGGAAGGATCTCAGAATCATGAGATTCTAGGAATGGAAGAAACCTCAAGAAATGCTCAGGTTCAGTTTTGTCCAGTCCAGCAGACAAGCGCTGATCATCACCCTTTCACACGTGAGACCATTACATTTCTGTATATTTCAGACAGAGAATAAACCTATACTAAACGGCAGGATTATTTATTGGAAACATTGGCTAAGGGGTACAGTTCTTCAGATTTGGGGGAGTAACCATTGTCCAAGTGGCTCTGCCCAGAGTTGCTGGCCCAGAGATCAAGGAGATAATCTTAGCGCACTCACGTGTGTGTGTGTGTGTGTGTGTGTGTGTGTGTGTGTGTGTGTGAGAGAGAGAGAGAGAGAGAGAGAGTGAATGCAGGGCTAAAGGGCAATAAGAAGCCACCAATCTCAAGATTTATGGGGGTGAGGTGTCCTCATCTCTGCTGATTGAGGGAGCAGAGCCAGTGAGATCTCCTAGAAGCAGATGTGGGGAACAGTTGGGACTGTTAATAGTCAGCAGCTAAAGTCCATCTGGAAAGTGTCTGTCCAGGGATTCCTTGGATACTGGAGCCATTTTAGGAAATTCAGGCTTTTGGCAGAGCAGACAGCCTCCCTTGGGGGCGGCAGGGGTGGAGGGTGGATCTCCCCAGGGATCTTGAGTGCCTGTGGCTACCAAGAAGCACTCCAACCCAGATTTCCCTGAATCCAGGCTCCCTGGGGACCCTCCCACCCTGGTTCAGAAGCTCTGCCTTGATTACAGCTTGAACTGAGATGACCTTGTATTTTCCTGTGAAAACTGCACCCCTATTCACGTCAACATCCGCAATGTGGGGCTCATTGCTGCATCATTTGTCCCACTCCAGGGCAGGACCCACCCAGGAAAAGCCCTGATTTTCTTTCTAAGGGACATCCCTAGTTTACCATAGCAAATGGATTATTTCCTCAATAGTAGGCCACTCAGCGTGTGACTCAGAGAGCTGCTTTTGTCAGGTCATGAGATGAAGAAGGAAACAGTGTGGGGAAACACCAGATCCTTGGCTACCCCATTTCCTAAAGCGAGCCTTACCCCTGGCGTCATAAAATGACTTTGGCAGCCTTCTACCTGCCACAAATGAACTGAAAAGACAGATGTGTAAAAACCAGATCGTTTTTGTGTGACAACATAAATGCTTTACGAGATCCCTTTACGGCAGCCACTAATCACTTACTCATCTTTTGCTCAACCCAGGGATGGTCCCCTTCTGCTCAGAAGAAATAGAAGAAAGGCAACTTCCATAAAAACAGACTTGGGAGGAATCCACGGCAGGGAGAAGAAAGTGGGGAGATCATTCCTGGACATGGCTTCTAGGGGTTGGCGGTACCTTCCAAGATAACGCCAATCAGGGTCATAGTGGCTGCCTCCCTCCCACCCAGGAGACGCCCAGGCTGCCCTATGGATTTTCAGGCTCCTGGTCACTGGCTCTCTGCAGGAAGTCAGTTGTGCATTTGCACTGGAATGAGTGCTTAGGGCAAAGGCACCAAGCTGTCACTGGTTAATATTTCTTTGGAGTAGAAGCAGGTACACATCAAATCTGCTGTGTGTGGCCCTTCACATCTCCTGAGCTTTCTAACACTCCTGGTGACATAGGAGTGATTTACCAAAGGTAAAGGGCATTTGTGTTACACCGAGGGTCTGTTTCCACCTTGGATCCCCGGTCTTCCTGTGTGAGTCTGGAGGCCTGCATCCTTGTTCTCAGAAACTGTGGTTTCAAGGGCCACCTTATTCCCCAGGCTGACCCTCCCAGGTGCTCGGCTGCTGCCTGACTGGGGCCATCACTTCTGGAGTTTGAACTGCAGATTATTCGTCAGAATCTTTGTGATGCCCTGATGCCCTGCTCAGAGCTATCATTTACCAAGCATTGATTCTTGCAAGGTGTTTACATATGTCATCTAACTTAATCCTCACAGGGATCCTGTGCTCACTTTACAAGAAAGGAATTCTGTCCACGCCGGCCACGTTCACCCAAACTGACCCATGTAGACCCAGCTAAAGGTAGGAGGCCAGACAGCCCCTGTTTGAGCATCCTTATGGCACTTGCTGTCGCTTTACAGGTTTGATTTTTCAAATCGAGTTGCTATTTGATACTCTAGTCCTACTACTGGGAAAATGATACCAGGGAGATGGGGGTGCGTTGGGTATGGCTGGCCTGAGGTAGCAAACAACCCAAGGTAGGGAGCAGTAGGTCTTGGGAAATCCCAGACAGCTGCGCCAGTAATTCAGCTTCTGTTTCCCCCAAAGCAGCTGAAATCTAGGTTTTGTTTTCGTTTTATATAAGAAAACTTCTAGTTTTAAATGTTGCAACTGATTTAAAAAATGAACGAAACAAAACTTGTTTAACACCCTGCAGGCGAAATAACACATTTGGGAGCTGGTTTGCAACTTCCAGGTTACGTTTTCCATGAGATATAGAAATTCAAACATGGGATAGAACAAGACCCATTTTTTTTTCATGAAATATACTTTTTATTAGAGTGTATTAAAATCCTCAAACTTCAGAACAAAGTCCTAAAAAATATAAATGCTTAGGTATTTTTGTCACTAACTTTATTTTCCATATTAATATCACCTTCTATGCATACGACAGTTTACACGGTGCATTAAGATCGAGGATATTGTCCCATCTATTGCTCACAAGGCAGCTGTGAGGTGTGCACTGTTACTTCCCTGGGTGCAGGCAGGGAAACTGAGGCTGAAAGAGGCTCAGCCACTGACTCAAAGCCCCAGGACCACACACTGTCAGCCTGAAACCCAGCCACAGCTTCCCAACTCTTCTGTTCTTTTCATTCAGTAAACCTTGATTTTTAGTTTCTTTCATCAGCACTACTATACCAATAAGTATTCTTCACCCCAGACCACACAATTTTTTTCCCAAGTCAGCTCTAGCATGAAATAGAAAAGAAATCATAAACTCTCCTTTAACCTAGCACTGAGCTTTTTTTTAAGAGGCCAATAAGGGAGAGGGTGATGGCTCTTAACCCAAGGTTGGGGGGCCTAAGAGTGAGTGGAAGGAGGAAACCTGTACCCCCTGCAATTGTCTGCAACACTGTGTGGAGAGGTGCCCTGGGCGTGTTCTGGGGAAGGAGACTGTAGCTTCCTCCGGAGGGTGTCCAGCTTTCTTGCAGAGGGCGAGAGCTGTGCAGGTTTGGCTCCAAACCCTTGATCTTTATCGATACTGAATCATAACTTAAGCAACCTTCCTAAATCTGCAAACTGATTTTTCCCCAATACGCTCCTCTATCAGGAAGATGTAACTCAAGCCACTTTGCATCTGAAATTGGTCACCACCAACTAATTTAATCCCTTGCTTATCAATGGCTTATTACGATGGATCCGGCTGTGTTCCTGCAGGACAGGCCTCCGCAGTTGTTAGGACCTTGATCAGCCCTCAGACTTTATAGTTGGTTTCTTCTTAAAAGGCCCAAGCCCTTTTTTCCTGTAATGAACATTGCAAAACATTTTTGAACAAAATGTAATCTTTTCATGAGGAATAATTACTTTGTGCTAACATGTTAAGAACCCTCATACGCTGTTGATGGGAATGTAAATTGGTGCACCGACTGTGGAAAACAGTATGGAAATTTCTCAAAAATTAAAAATAGAACTGCCATATGACCCAGAAATTCCACTCCCAGGTATATATCCAAAAAAACCCAACAAAACACTAACTCGAAAAGATACATGCACCCCATTGTTCATCGCAGCATTATTTATAACTGCCAAGATACGGAAGCAACCTAAGTGTCCATCAACAGATAAATGGATAAAGAAGATGTGGTATATATATACAGTGGAATACTACTCAACCACTAAAACCATTAAAAGAATGAAATTTTGCCATTTGCAGCAACATGAATGAGCTTGGAGGGCATTATGCTCAAGTGAAATAAGTCAGAGAAAGACAAATACTGTATATCACCTATACGTGGAATCTAGAAAATACAACAAACTGGTGACTATAACAACAAAAAAAGAAGCACTCACAGATACAGAGAACAAACTAGTGGTTACCAGTGGGGAGAAGGAAGGAGGGACAATATAGGGGTCGGGGATTAAGAGCTACAAACTATTAGGTATAAGCTAAGCTACAGGGATATACTGCACAACATGGGGAATAGAGCAAATATTTCATTATAACTGTAAATGAAGTATAACCTTTCCAAATTGTGAATCACTGTAGTGTACACCTGTAACTTATCTAATACTGTACAACTATACTTCAACTAAAAAATTTTTTTTAAAGAATATGTAAAAAGAAGAACAAAGTAAGCAATAAAGTAACAGGCATTTCTTCTGTTAAGAAGTCTTTCTGGACAATGCAAGAACCCATAGCAGGAACTTCTCACTAGATGGTACAAAAAGCACCCAGGGCCTAGAGTGTCACCTATTTCATCACCTTTGCAACTGTCTGTGGGAGACAACGTGCAGAGAATTTTTATAGCAGGGGGTGAGGAGCCCCCCAAAGATGACATCATAGGGAACCACAGCACAGATATGGAGTCGGGTGGCCTGGATTTGATATCCAGCCTTGCACCAGCTCATGGTGTGACTGAGGATGTCATCTTACCTCTCCAGGGCTCCTGAGCTCCTGTCTCTCTGACAAAATGACCTCTAGGGACAAGAAGGTCAGAAGGGAAAAAGGAAACAGGAGTAATATCTACCGAGAACCCCAGGTTACCAGGTCCCGTGCCTGGTATTATCACACCCATCCTCTCATTTAAATCCTCACAATGGAGGGGCTCCCCTGGTGGCACAGTGGTTAAGAATCCGCCTGCCAATGCAGGGGACACAGGATCGAGCCCTGGTCCAGGAAGATCCCACATGCCACGGAGCAACTAAGCCCGTGCGTCACAACTACTGAGCCTGCGCTCTAGAGCCGCGAGCCACAACTACCGAGCCCGCATGCCACAAGTACCGAAGCCCGCACACCTAGAGCCTGTGCTCCGCAACAAGAGAAGCCACTGCGATGAGAAGCCCGTGCACCGCAAGGAAGAGTAACCCCCACTCACCACAACTAGAGAAAGCCTGCGTGCAGCAACAAAGACCCAACGCGGCCAAAAGTAAATAAATAAAACAAATAAATTTATAAAAAATTAAAAATCTTTAAAAATAAGTAAATCCTCGCAATGGGACTTTTGGATCTGTGCCCAAGGCCACGTGACTTGTAGATGGCATGGCCAGAATCCAAAGCTGGGTCTGTCCAACCCTAAATGGCACGGTTCAGGGGATCGCAAACTCCGCCCATGAAGCACCTCCAGCAAGAGAAAAGACTGACCCCTTGGATTAGTTTGCTCAGAGCTCCTGTAACAAAGTACCACGGGCTTCAACAAAAGAAATATGTTGCCTCACGATTCCAGAGCCCGGAAGTTTGAAATCAACATGTCAGCAGGGTTAGTTCCTTCCAAGGCTGAGAGGAAGGATCTGTTCCAGGCCTTCCCCTAGCTTCTGGGGGTTTGCTGGCAACCTTTGGCATCCTTGCCTGGTAGACACATCACCCCCACCTCTGCCTCCACGTTCACACAGCCTTCTCCCCGTGTGCATGTCTGTGTCTCATTTCCGCTTTTTATAAGGACGCCCGTCACACTGGATTAGGGGCCCACCTAAGGAATTACATCTGCAATACCCTATTGCCAAATAAGTTCATATTCTGAGGTCCTAGGAGTTAGAACTTCAACGTATTTGGAGAGACACAATTCAACCCATAATACTACCCACTTCAGGAGTCTCAGGGGTGTGGCTTATGGCCTCTGCTACCAGCACAAAATGTTTCTGAAGCATCGTGCATTATCTTTAAAATGTCTGCAAACTGAGCACACAACTCCATTGTTAGATCACTATTTCATATAAAACAACATTTCCCCAAAGTCTGTGAGTAAAATTCGTGATCCAGAAAGCTGCTGCATGTTGATCCTAGGGACCTGAGACCTCACATCTTTTCATGTCTGTAGAGGATGCTCACACCAAGTGTGAGAGCCTCTGAGAAGCAGAGACACCTGTAAGGAAGAAAAGGCACATTTAACCTAAATGAGCATGAAGAATATTGACTGAGACAGGGCTGAACGAGAAGTCATGTGAACTAGATACACAGAGAAAATACAGGGCATCCCTGACCAAGATCCCTGACCAACAAACCAGACCCGTGTGGAAACAACACTTGCAGAGAGCCCTGTGGCAACCACGTGGCTTTTTTTCATTCTCTCCTCTTTCCTTTTGAACAGAAATCAGCCTCGCACAGCACTGTTCATCCCGTTTCCCCAACACAATGGCTTTTGAAGAACATGCTTTTGAAGTGCAGGTGCCGTGGGGACAAAGCTGACGGTTGTGGTAGTAACCAGCTTTGTAACACACTGGTCAGATTCACATTTTTCTATTATAGTAAATGTGCCTCAAGTAACAGGACTTACCAGCAACACTAACCATGGCCATACTGTTCTTTTACTTCCTAAGAAATAACATTTTCAGAAGTGACAAAGGACTCCGACAAAGGCCCAGCAATGGGAGTGAGAATGACTCAAGTGGCAGAAAGGGCTCTCCATGTGGTTCGCTTACTGCCCCACTTGGTTTGTGACAGAAAAGTGGGTCGAGCTGATGCATTTCCACACGCTGAGGACCTACCGCCAGTCCCTAGAGCTGCACTGCCTCCAGAGCCCAAGCTGGAGAGAGCCTCTGATGGACAAGGCTCCAAAGACAGCACCAGATACCTCGATGGCCTGGAAAAAGAGGTGGCTTTCTGCTTTCCTTGCTTAAAAACATGGGGACCACGGTGTTCTTTTAATTTTTTCCCTGCCCCTCTATTAGGAGACATACGAACTTCACAACGGCATTCCTTGTCCACTTAGCAGAAATGTCTATCAAAATCAGACCACAGTCAAGAAGAACACATCCCACAGGATGTGGCCAAGTGACAAGCCTGGAGAACACACCTGACACAAGGTTATCGCTCAGGGCAGCCATGAGGCTGCAGCTCCACTCAGGAAAAACCCCTACTGATGCCTGGGTTCTGAAAGCTGTGCACAGAATGCCAAAGGTCGCTCCTGAGAGACCCGGCGTTAGCAAACACAGTGGCCAGACCCTTGAGTAAAGTATATAAGGACAGAGGAAGATGGTCCTCAAGGGAAGGAGGGAGATAGGGATCAGAAAAACCAGAGCCAGGGGCCATCAGCCCCCTCCAGCGAGCGATCAGCTCCCCCAGGGCAGTGGGGACTGTTCCCTTCTCTAGGGAGATGAGCTTTCCTCAGAGGCAGGGCTGTTTCATCAGGCTTTCCCACAGCCCGAAGAGAATATCTCATGAGATCATCCGAGTCCCTCTGTCCTGATCCCACATCCATCACAGCTGTTGCTGTTTCCCAGGCCTCCCGATAACGGAAGGCACGGTGTCTCCTGGAAAGGTGTCTGCGCAGGAGGGGTAACCGGCCCTCGGCCTGTAATGTAGCAGAAGCTGTAAATGATATCTAAGGATTGTGCACATCTCTCAGCTCTCACTGTGCTCTCAGATCCCAGCCTCCTCCCTCCCTCCCCCATCAGCCCACAAGGGTCATCCCTGGGCAAGCTGAGACAGACAGAAGGGGCCAGGTACCCAGCCAGGGCCTGGAGCCTGTGGCCTGGGGGCCCTGCATGCACTCTGGACCACATCCACGCTGCCCACATTCAGAGCTCAAACCCTGGGTAAAGCTCTGAGGAGATAAGCATTTTAAGGCAATACGGTCGCGGTCTGGTTTGCAGCCTGGTTTTGTGTGAGTTATTGCCCCCAGTGGCTTATTAAGTCCCAAGGAAGAGATAAAAATCTAGTTTTTCCCAAAAGGGAGGAGCAGATCCCCAAGCACGATATCCTCACCAGGGCAGTGTCCAGGCTGGGGACAGCAGGCAGCCCTGCCCAGCACCTCTGGCCAGCTGCCTCTCCTAGAGGTTCGTCATGTGCCCCTCAGAATTTGTTGAAAGTCAGTGGGACTCCTGAAACAAGATGGGATTAAGCCACAGAAAGCAGGGCCCAACCCAGTGGTAATGATGGGGGGAAAAAATGGCCCCTAAGGGGAAAAAAAAGGCAAAGAGGTGAAGTACTGTAATTTAAATGCATTTTGGGAGACTCTCCCTGAAACTGGCTAGGCCAGGGCACCAGACTGGTTATATTTTTCTAAAAAAAACCCAGAAAACCTCCAAAGAAAAGAAGAAACCTTGGTTATGATCATTCTTTCCCTCCAGCTTTTATCCCTTAGACAGTGGCTCCCCAGCAGCGTGTCTGCCCCCACCCCAACTAAAAGGGACACTTGACAATGTCTGGAGACGGTTTTAGTTGCCGCAACTGGGGAACACGACCAGCATCTAGTAAGGGAGAGATGAAGAATGTTGTTAAACACCCTGCAACACACACGCCAGCAGCGCCCCCACCTCCCCCCGACAAAGAATTATCCCAAAATGTCAAAGAGCCGCTGCTGAGAAACCTTGCCTTCAGAGAGTAATTTTCCTGGTCTCTCACCAACTCACGTGCTGCTAAACCAAACAAAATGTATATGGGGGATTCATAACAAGAGAGGGCTCGACGGTGACCGAGAACACACAGCAAGTCCTGGACCATCAAACACTTTGAAGAACACCAGCAGTCAGCTCTAGGGAGCCACTTCTCTGATTTTAAGCATCGTCTTCTGAAGTCCGTTAAGCATCTAGCCTCTCACTGTGTTACAGTCAAGTTAATTGGCAAAGGGAGTTCCATGGAACCTCTGTCCTCTAAGAGTTTACAATATGAGATGGAGAGTAATAACTGGGCAGCGCTTCCTATAAAGCTGAGATGAACAAATAAAGGGAGAAGTCAGGCCATGCCAATCGTACAAGCTGGGAACTGAGTATATTCTGAGAGATGGTGAGGGAGGATAAGAGTCAGCACAGGTGAGTAAGGTGGCACTGAAGGAACGTAAGAGACGGCCTTCAGATGGTGCCCACCTGTACCTTCATTTATCTGTACTTTCACTAAAGTATGCACTGCATGCTTCCAGGCAGTAAACGTACAGAAGGCACAGTCTCTGTGCCCCTAAGATTCACACAAATAAGCAAAATACAACAATGTCATTTTGAGAGGTACAGCAAGTAGATGTTATAGGGTTTGGTGAAGGGGGTGATGTCTGCACGTGGTAGAACTTGCCTTTGACCTGGGCCCGGGGCCTGGGTGCCGCTGGGGGCAGCTGAGCTTGCCTGAGAGCCCCAGACCGGGGATGCAGGCGGGGGATTAGGTATCATGCTGACAAGAATCTCTGTAAAGGGCGTTCTGATTTACGGTATCTGTTCTGGCTTGTCTTTTGGCCACTCAGCAAAACTCTCTGCACTTCAGTTTCTCCCTCCTTCCCATTTCCAAGCAATTAAGACCATACCTACTCTTATTAGGAACCACGACCGTGTGAAGCCCTGTGGAGCGTAGTGGCAAGATGATCAACATCAGTGAGGTTCAAGAGGGATGTTAGCAGTTCTTACTCACGGGGCCTCTAGTGTTGTTTACGTGCCTCTGACCTCACTCAGTAACAGCAACTCAGAAACCTACCCAGGCAAAAAGTCACACGCTTTGAAGACATACTAACGTTTCAATGGCCTAAACATTTTCCAGGACCAAGTCTTTACCAGAGCTGCAAAGAAGCAGTCAGATGGACTGCCCTGTGAGCTTTCTCCTCTACCATGAAGCCACAGAAAGGTCAGCATCCGGACACAGAAAGAGGAGAAGGGTCCTGAATAAACACAGACAGTTTAATCAACCATGAAGAAAACCAGGAGTTGACTGAAAGTGCTTTGTCAGGAAGAGAAGCGAGGCCCCTGCCCTCAGAGAAAGGCGAGGAAGGTTGGAGGTCATCTAGCAGCAGAGATGGCCACTGACCACAGAGGCCACTGCGGAGGCACCAAGGGCCTGGTGGGGATGTCAGGGAGGGGAGGGGTGGCAGCCAGCGTTTGGCTATTTTCCAAAGAATAGGACAAATAAACGTTCCCTAGAAAGAAGATGGAATTTTAGCTCAATAAGAAGGGAAGATACTGTTTTAAAACCACCATAATTACTTAAGAGTTGGTTACTCCTTCAAGCTTATGTCCATCAAGCCTGTCGTTTCTGATTCCAGACTCCTCAGGGAATTTTAAAAACTGGTTTATTCAAATTACATCAGTATCCTTTACTTGCATCTAAAAAAATCAAGGTCAAGCTATGTTGATGTGAGAAAGAGAATTTAGATGAATGAGGGCTGACACCGAGTCTCTGGCCCTGTAATTACTTTCTTTGTAAACCTGAATACCGGACCAGATGGATGCCTTCTCCACACTTTTTGTCGTATTTATGGAATACCTTTAAACAATGGAATCTGGAACCTCCAGCAACGTTGTGTCCAAATATATCCAAGCCTGTTTGTTTATGTTTTTAACTGAAAGTCAAACAATTTTAGACCAACTTGTTTATGGTATCATTGGAAATGCATATTTTTAGAAAATTCTTGAGAATTTTGCATACCATTAAAGTAGCTTGACATCATACTTTATATTTCCCAGCTGTGATTGCTGTTGGAATGAAATCAGGGGAAGCATCCCAGAAGGTCTTCAGCCTGAAAGGTTTGCTTAAGAATTCTGATTCCACTAGAAAACCGCTTCTTTTAAGATGGCTTTGCCATTTTCCAATGGCTCATGTAATATGGTTGGTTTGTTCTCATTACAATTAAAGAAGCAATTCATTCAGGAGTCTTTAACTTCATTAAAGCAAGGCTTTCTATTAATGTTATCAAGCACTGATGGGCTTCTAATCGGACATTCTCAGCAGGTAGGAAAACAACTTTCAAACCCTCTGATTTTGTATGAAGCAATGCTCATTTCTACACAAAGACTTTCATTTCTGTGATCTGACCTGGTAAAATGTTGATTCCTTCATGCTCAGTCTAGTTTATTTGAGTCCCAGGTCTGTGGGCCTGATAATATGTAGAGGAGGATAATTTATATGGGAAGACAGTTGTGCTGTTTATATTCAATACTTGAGGATTAGGAAAAATTTAAACCAATTAAGAATTCCCATCATCAGGAGTTTCTTAGAAGGAAATGACTTTTCAAGGCATGTGGGAATTATCAAGAATGTAATTTTCCCCTGAGATGGTGTGTTGGTACACAAGAGGAGTGTTGGCAGGATATCCAGAGGAACTGATAACTCGCACATGAGGAAATGAGTCGCTACTTTCAAGGCTACATGACAGGAGACCAGGGCATATTTTCCCCATTTATCTTTTCATTTTAAAGAGTAGTGGAATTCGGTTACATCTTGATTGTTCAGTATAATAAAGGATATGTGAGACAGGGATAGAAAAACCACAAATGGTGAGTAAAATAAGAAAACCAGGGATTACTTTTTTTTCCTGTTTATTAACATTCACACCGAGCTGTGTACTTTGGTTACCATGGCCTCGTGGTATCTCATGTCACAGGCCACACCGTATAAAATCACAGAGGCCACGACAGGCAGGAAGAGAGGCGGGGCCTTGTCTGAGTAATACAAACAGCCCAGTGTGTTGAATGTGAGCCTGGGTGCACTGCGGCCTGAGGCGCCCAGCCCAGGAGCCGGCTGGCTGCCGCCCCACCTCTTCTCCTGCCTCCGCCTGCCCCCTAGTGGACGGCCGTGGGAAAGCGCGGGAGTCCGCCTGGGGGTCTTTGCAGGGGCTGAGATGCGACTCCCTGAGAGCGGGCCTCCCCCAGCCCTGGAGGCACTCTCGGTCCATTTCCTGGAGAATCAGGGTTCCGCCTGGCATGCTCTGAAGCCTCCCTAGGATGAACACCATCATTTCCTATGTCGTCTTCCCCATTTTCCTCTACCTCTGCCTGCCTGATCCCCCGCTGGCCGGCACCTTCCCTTGTGCAATCCCCACATGAGACATGCCTTTTCTAGAAAGGACCAATTATTCCTTCTTTGGGTCCCGCAAACTGTAGAGAACCAACACAGTACGGTGCTATGGAACCCATTCCCACTCTAGGGGCCTCTTATGCCTCCTATATGTCCCTATAGCCATTCACTTATTCATCAGATACCTACTAGATGCCGCACCCTGCACCCGGCCCTGGAGGCACACCTCTAAACAGACAGGAGTGCGGCGCTGCGGGAGCGAAGGCGGTGAGGGCAGGGGCCTTCTGGAGTTGTTGTGGGTTCTCGTCACGGCAGGCTTAGCCCCACAGCTGCTTTGTTCCAACGACTCGGAAAAGTAAATGCGGCTGGCACGGGCTGTCCGGACCCCACACACCCCCAGGATACCCTGGCTGTGCTGCGCATCTTCATCCCTGCCCAAGTCACAGAGATCCGACGGCGCTGACAGGAGGCAGACATCACCCGGAGCCCCTCAGATGGGGCTCGAGCTTCCCACCGTGGCAGCCCTCAGCTCCTGCCAACACTCTCCTCTGGCTTGCTCACCTCAAGCCTCCCTGAATTTTTCTGAGGCCCGGGTTTCCCACATCGCTGATTCACAGAGATGGAAGACCTAGAAAAGAAAAAAAAAGGTCACTCTCTCAAATGACTCAGGAGCCCTCTTGGACCCTGTGATCTGTGTATCGACCTGCACTGTAAAAGCTGAGAGTAATAATATTGTCGGCTGTGTAAGGAAAGCTGGAAGAAAAACAGGTTAACATTCTTCTGAACTCCTGGCTCCTGGCAAAAATTAGTGTCGCGAGGACGGATTCTCAGCCACGGTCTGACAGCGGAATACCTCATCCAGAGGTGAAGGTGCCTGTAAAGACCCCCGGAAGGTGACAAGTTCCTGGGGCCTGGGCCGCATTTGCTCCTCTCTCTCTCTGTCTCTCTGTCTCTCTGTCTCTCTGTCTCTCTCTCTCTCTCTGATGAAGTAAATGTTTGTGGGATGAATGGTTGCCACCTCCAGCCCTGTCAAGCCCTGGCAGAAACACGGACTGGGAAATGAAACCAACTGGCAGGCCCTAGACGCTTGCATTTAAGATTCATGAACAAAGAAGAGGAAATGACTTGTGTGCTACGAAACTACTGAGAGATGTTACGACCGAGGAAGGATGGGAATCGCCTACGGGAGAGGAGCGGGTGGGGGGACAATTCTCCGCCGGGGTCGGGGGTGGTGTGGGGCGCTGGTGAGAGGGCGCAGAAGCACCAGCGGGGGCAGCCAGAGCAAGGCGGTCATTTCGCCCCCAGCGGAGAAGGGTGGAGCTGCAGGTCAGCACCGGATGGCGCCTGCGAGGTGTTCAGAAGGCAGAGCCAGAGACCTCTGGGAATTGACCCGAAATCCTTGGTTTTCCCTGAGGCGGCTGTGGCCTGGGAGAAGGGAAGTTAGATATAGCTATAAATGTTGTGCACTCTGCAACTTTTGCAACTAGTCTAAAGAAACTCCAACATCCTATTTTAGGATGGCGTGCATTCAAATTATCATCCTGTGCCCCAGCTCTGGGTTCCATGAAGTCCTCATTCTTCCCGCATTTCTGCTTTTCCTCCATGTACCCTTAATAGCACCCATAATTCACTCATTTCAAGTCAACAAATATGGATTGAATGCCCACTCTTTGCCGGGTCATACTAGGTACCAAGAATACAACGTCAGTGAAAAAAGACATGATCCCTGCCCTCATGGAACTTACACAATGGAAAAGGAGACGACCTTGATCCAATAACCACACAAACTAACATGACACTGCAATGTGTGGTGCCCCAAGTACATAATAAGGGGCTTGATTTAATAAGGGATATCAGGGAAATCTCTGAGGAATTGATGAGTGAAATGAAATCTGAAGGAATAGGATTAACTAGGGCAGGTGGGTCTGTGCATCTCCGCGTGGCATGGCGCTTGTGTCTTCAAGGTCGTGAAAGACTCGAGTGTGACCACAGCACAAACAGGGAGGTGGGCAACATGCATGATAGGGCTGGATTCGAGCCAGGCCGTTAACAGGGAGCCACTGAAGTGTTTAAGTGGACAGGCGATGTGATCAAATGTGCATTTTAGAAAGATTGCTCTGGCCACAAGAGTTTGGAAAGAAGAGCTTGGAAAGGGTCATAAGTGGATGTCATGAGACCAGTTAGGAAGCTGTTATAGGTGAGTTCAAGACTAGGAGAAGAGCCACAGAGGAGAGAAAGGGGGAAGATTCTATATAGGAGGCACAACTGTCAGGACGTGGTGACAGAGTAGATAGGCTTACAATGTATTCCACACCTATACCATCTTCCAACAACCTCCCCTGCAATGAGCCCTCTCTTCATGGGCTAGATTGCTATACAAATACAACTGAGATACAAATACAACTTCCCCCTCTTCTAGGTTTACCCCTAAGGATGCCTTCCTTCATGGTTTCTTTCTAGCTTCCTCTAGAAATGAAGGGAAGGAAGGTCTGTGATGCCTGGAACATATCAAAGGTCATGGGTTGAAATGACAACTCAGATTACAGGACTGTCAACTCCTGTGACCTTAACTGAAGGGCTGAGGAGTTGATAGCAGACCAAGAGAGCCTTACAACACTGCAGGCTGCTACAGTGTTGGATCTGCTGATTGAGTTGACTGCTTAAAATTCATGTATTGCCCAATTAATCAAAGTATTCTTCTACCACACATTTAGAGGATGCTATGTAAAATTTCTGCATCAGCTGGGGGTGGAACTAGCTACCTAGGATCCTTGCTTCTGCAAAACAGCCATTGATCTGTTCCAGAAATGGTGTTTTATCACTGTGCTGTGCTAACAGGGACTGGAAGGGACTGGAAGATGAATAAAAGTGTCCTGCCTTCCAGGAGTTGCAATCTAGCCCGTCTGCCAATCAGGACAGCACAGCGTGAGTGATAAAGTACAGGCAGAGGCAAAGCCCAGGGCAGGGGACAGGAGCTCTGTCTGGCGGAGTTAGGAAGGTTAGGAAGGTTTTCCAGAAGACACATCTGAGCAAGGTGTCAAGGGGTGAGCAGGAATTTATATGGAGAAGAGGAGACTGCTTATTTCAGGCAGAAGAAACAGCTCATATAAAGACACAAAAATACCTAGGAGTAAGATGTAGCCAAAAAGTGGGCCCAGAGGTGATGGCGGGGGCTATAGCAGGAGGTGAGGCTGGAGACAGACCTCTGGTGAGGTCACTGGAAGCTCCTAACTACCTGCTTAAGGGAATATTAGTATTAATATTAGTATTTCTATTGTATAACAAATTACTCCAAAACTTAGGTGCTTAAAACAACAGTCATGTATTATCTCACAGTTTCTGTGGGTCAGCAGTCCGGACATAGTTTAGTGGTCCTCTGGCTCCGGGTCTCACAGGCTGCAGTCAAGGTGTCAGCCAGGGCTACGGTCATCTCAAGGATCCACTGAGGGAGGCTCCCCCTCCAGGCTCGCTCACATGGCTGTTGGCCGGCCTCAGGTCCTCACTGGCTCCTGGCTGGAGACATCCGTTCCTTACCACATGGGCCTATCCATAGGGAAGCTCGCAACATGGCAGTTATGGCAGAGAGACAGACGGAGATAGAGAGATAGAGAGGGAGAGAGAGAGAGAGATGTACAAAAAGACGTCTTCTGTTATCTAATCTCAGGAGTGACATCCCATCACTTTTGTCGTCTTCTAAAGGGTCACTAGGTCCAGCCCATATGGGTCACTAGTTCCAGCCCATATGAGAGAACTAGTAGGTGATGGATCCTTGGGCCGTTTTAGAGGCTGCCTGCCGTAGGTACCATAGCTACTTCAGGCGCGATCCCAGCATTATCGCATTCTGCATAAATAATATGGAAAGACGTATAATTTCACTGCATATTAGTTTGTTTTTGTGAGTGGGTACACTCTGGTCCCCAGGAGCCCTGAAGAACAATGTGCTTCATTTCACATCTCTCCCTAAGGATTTTATACAACCCACTTGGCACTCATGCTGTTATTATTAGATGGATTCAGCCAAAGCTGCCTGTGAGGATAGAGATAGATGCGAAGGTAGGGAGGCAGACAGAGGAAGTGATCAGGATCCCAAAGTGAATAAAGAAAAAGGTTACACGCCAAGTGAAAATCAGAAATGAATCTGAGTGGAACTAAGTATCGAGGTTGACAGCTCATAACACGATGCCAACTTACCACAGCTTGGCAGTGCCCTTGGTTTTCCCACATGCAACTGAAAATAGCTAGCATTCATCCTGAGGGAGTGCTTCTAAAATAAGTAAATACTGGGAGCTATACCTCACTGCTTATTCAGGCTGGAAGCAGTCTGCAATTATTTTGCTGAAATTAGATACAAACTAAGTTGCCACTCCCGGAACCCTTTCTCCTGTACCATATTACAGGAAAAAGACACTGAATTTTGAACTCAAATAGTTTAGATTTCTTAAAAATAAATGTGATAGCTGATAGGATATATGCAAAGGCGGATTATTAATACTAATCTCTTGTGAGACCTAATCTCTTCAGGAGCCTGGTTTTCTGATCTTTAGACCTGGGTTAACTTGCTAGGGACACAGAGTGACACAGAGTAAAGGTGACTGGAGGGGCGGATCAACTTGCCCACACTTGAATATACTGTGTGGGACCACCTTAAATTAAACCTGCTGGGGACAGAAGAGAGGGGACTAGCATAGGATCGTCCGCTGGGATGGATATGGCTGGCTGTGCTCCCACTTTTCTTAGTGATCTGAAAGCTCTCAGGGTCTTTATCCATTTGGATACAGAAGTTCTGCTATGTTTTTAAAAGCCAAACAGAATAAACAAACATACATGCAAACAATAATAATGATCATTTGGGGGCATTTCCCCTCAACCTCGGCTAAAAAGAAACTGGAATACAGATAATGGGGGTGTTTGGCGGCCGGGGCAGGGGGTGGTTTCTGCTATGAAAGAGCCCCTGAATCGTACTATCTCCTTAATAAAACACCATCTTCTTTGACCTGCCTTTGGAAGAAGTGGATGAATATCTAAGAGCCCAGCTGTGCTGGAACCTGGGAGGCTGTGGTACTGCTGGGTTAGATGCTTGTCCACAGCTTTGACTTCCAACTTCCCTTTGCAGAGGGAAAGATTACTTTCTTCTCTTTGTGGGAGACATCAGTCACAGATGAAGCACGTTCATCCCCCCCACACACATCCCCAACCCTATACCCTTATTGTGATCTGGTGAATCTTCGAAGTGCCAAATGAAATAAAGAGCTCCAAGTAACCTTTCCTCCTCAGTAAGGGGTTTGTTTTGTTCTGTTTTTGGTCACCATAATTCTCAGACAAAAACTTCTAAAAGGTTCCCCTAAGCAAACTCTTAAGATGGTAACCTCTACAACCTCCCTTTGATGTCAGGGGTCATTTCATGCCTCGTTTAACTTTTGAAATTATTTTCTGTGCCTCCTTTTTCCAGATTTGTCAGGGCTTGGGGAGGAAACGAAATGAAGTTCAATGGAATCAAAGTAGCCTGAGTGGTGTGAAGTGAGCTGATGTCAGCAGTGGTTCCCCACGCAGCTTGCGACCGTCTCCCATAGCACATCTCCTTGGACTGGTGAGTTCAGCACCATATTTATTCTGACAGACGAAAGCACAGGCACAGGCTCTGGCTGCCTCGTATCAGCTGAACATTGAAAGCAACCACCCTTTCTGGACATCCTTCTGCCTTCCCAGAACTTACCATGGTCTAAAAATCCCCGTTTGAAGAAGCAGGGCTTTCAGGACAAAGTCATACAGTAAACAGTGACAACCTGAATAGCATCCTGGTAGAAGGGCTCCTCTTCCTTGTCTCCTTCAGCCCATGGACCCAAACCTCCTAGAGGCCATTCCATGATCCCTGAGTAGGGAAAAGAAAATTCAGATCCATAACCTCGGACCTGGACATTCAAAAGATGGCAAACAAGGGGAGAAAGGACTGAGGGGACCGACGACAGGGGCAATTTCAGAATGTTGAGATCTCATTTATTTTCACCGTTCAGAGAACTTTTTGATTAGCGTCCTTCTTCCTTTTCTGATTTCAAAGTAATAAATAATTCTTAACTTCCGGGGAGGGAATCCGCATTGGGAAGAGGAATAAGAAAGCTCACGGGATGAGTAGAGAAGAGGCTGCACTTGTTGTCTCCCTAGGTCCTCCCCCCTGTTGCTCCCACCTCCTCCCGCAACTCTCTCTCTCTCTCTCTCTCTCTCTCAACCAGTGTAAAAATAGCTGTCTAGGTTCTGTTATTCATCCCTAAGCAGCAATGAAGGGTGGGCCTCCCTGCAGTGCCAGCTGCCCTTTAGGAGCTTCTACTATCAGGTGATGTCTCACACCTCCCATTCCCCGCTCCTAGTTGGATAAATGTCCTCGGTGACCTTAGACGTTTTCATTTTAATCAGCAGTATGGTTTTCGAGAGGAAAGTCCTCCCCGGGTTCCCGAGTCGGCGGAGCTGCGGGGCCGTCCCCTCCTCCACACCCCAGGCAGCAGTGCCAGGAGAGCGTTTCCATCTGTGTTGGGAAAGAACGGCCTCTCTGTGCCGCCCAGCACGTCCAGAGCGAGGGCGCGGAGGCTGTAACACACTCTCCCCCACAGGAACAGCTTTCCAGGGGCCTTGGGGGAGGCTGTGGCCTTTCCCAACGAGGGCCAGGCGCATCTCCCGTGGGCCCGGCTCGTTTCTGGCAGGATCACCCCATCCCTACTGAGGGCACTGATTCCGCCGCGCCGGGGGAGGGAGCCGTCTCTGCACCCGGGGCCCGCAGTTGGGCCACCAGGGCTTGCACATGCGCGGAGAGGGGTCGCGTTGCTCTGGGCTCGGCGCGAGGGCCGCGGGCGAGGGCGCATGCGTCAGCGGTAGGTCAGGGGAGCGCCCGCAGAGAGCACTGCCCGTTTGATCACGCTCTCCGTCCAGATTCCTCGCAGCGTGTTTGGGACACTGCACTATTGGAATAGAGCCACAGAATGCTACAGGCTCCTTGGAGGACGCTTGCTTCGTGCCTCCATTTTACAGATGAGGAAATTGAGATACAAGGAACCATTGGGAACCGCCTAAAGCTGCATTTCTGAATTCTGCCGGCTGGGACCAGATCCAGCTCTTATTGGCGTGGTTTAGGCACTACTTCCCCGAGCGTTTATCTGGCACCTGGATGTACCATGTCCTAAATGTATGTATGGTATGGAAGATAACCACGAATACATCAGAAGCAGTGTAACCGTGGCCACCCCAGACTTACACGTAGAATGATACAGACCTGGGTTTGATTTGATGATTTGCAGGACTACACTGCTAGCTGGATAGCCTTGTGAAGCAATTAACCTCTCTAAGCCCTAGTTTCCTCGTCTGCAAAGCGGAGATAAAAAACAGGACCTACCTGCTAAGGTCGCAGTGCTTAAATGAGATAAGGTGCACATTGCTTAGCACAAAGCCTGCACTTGGAAGTCACTCAAACATATTCATGCAGTGTTTTGAGAAGTCGAAAGTGCTAGGCGCACAGGCTTTCGTGAGACAGTCAGGGTACTCATTTCCAGGCTGAACTCGGCTGCAAGAGAGGGAAGGTACTTTCCCGCGCGCAGCGCAGCACTTGGGAAGACTCACACAGGGTTACGTGACCTGGCAAGACAGGGAAAGGAGGAAATGACCTCTGTTTATCTTTCCTCCTACTGCCCCGTCCTTCCCCCTCCCTCTTTCCTTCCTCCCCTCCCAGTCCTCACTGTGACTCCTGGTGGCGGCAGGGATACATCGGGACCTCTTATCAGGGTGAAATGTGTTCTGCGAGGTGGTGCAATTTACGTTTGAAGTTCTACTTTATCACGGGGGCCTCTCTCCTCTTTTCCTAGGCGGGACAGGCACAAGAAGGAGCAATGGGGTTAAGTGGACAAGAAGGAATGGTGGTTACGCGCCTAAGGTAACAGATTGGAGTCATCTTGAATCACAGATGACCAGCGGTGAAGACCACCTGGTACAATGATGGTCCCTCTTGTTAAGGAAGAAGCAGTGAAAAACTGTGAAAGGTAAACCAGCATCAAATTTTAGACTCGGGGGCTTCCCTGGTGGCGCAGTGGTTGAGAGTCCGCCTGCTGATGCAGGGGACACGGGTTCGTGCCCCGGTCCGGGAAGATCCCACATGCCGCGGAGCGGCTGGGCCCGTGAGCCATGGCCGCTGAGCCTGCGTGTCCGGAGCCTGTGCTCCGCAACGGGAGAGACCACAACAGTGAGAGGCCCGCGTACCGCAAAAAAGAAAAAATTTTAGACTCAAGTTAGAGCCCTGGTTTTCTGTGTCCCCCATAGTTCATTCACCCATTTACACACACTGCTTTGGGGGACCCATTATATACTGCCAGGTACAAGGGGTCTGCCTCAGTAAGCAGGGAAAGGGGAAAGGAAAATAGGAATTCAGGACTCCCAGGTAGTTTGTGCAGCTTCACGGATGGTGATACCATTTACTGTGATAGCAAGTAAAGGAGTAGAAACTGGTCTGAGAGGAAGATGGCGCGTTTTGAATATATATTTTAATGTGCCTATGGAACTTCCAGGGAAGACAGCCAGGAGGCAGTCAGGAGCGTAGGTGCCAAGCGTGGGAGAGAAGCCCGGAGATGCCCACTGGGAAAGGGTCGACACAGGTAGTCACTGAAGCTGGGGCGGGGCTGAGATGACCCAGAGAGAGCAGGCAGACGGAGAAGATCATGGGATGGATGAGAACTGAACAGTGACACACACCAGCTTCTACGGATCAAATAGGGATCCTGAGGAGGGAGCAGAGGAGTGAGAAGAAAACTGGAAAAAAAGTGGCATCAAACAGTCCAAATGAAGAGATTATCCAGGCTCAGGAGGTGGTTAGGAGTGGGAAATGACACAGAGGGGTTCAGTGCACTAGTCCTGGAATGTGCCTGTTGATCTCAACAATGAGGAAGTTATTGACGCGTGTGACTCCAGTTTCGCTGGGGACGTGAGAGCAGAAACCAAGCCACGGTGGGTTAGAAGTCAATGGAGTCCAGACAGAGGAGCAGCAGTGGTAGTAGATATGGCCCACTGCTGCAGGAGAGTTGGTTGGCAGGCAAGGGGAAGTTACAACTGGGCGTGAGTTGTTTTTTTTTGATTGTTCGTTTGTGTGTTTGTTTGGGCCGAGCTGCAGGGCATGTGGGATCTTAGTTCCCCAACCAGGGATGAACCCTGCGCCCCCAGCCCCTGCAGTGGAAGCTCATTGTCGTAACCACTGGACTGCCAGGGAAGTCCCTGGGTGTGAGTTTTTTGTCGTTGTCTTTTTTGCTATGGGAAACTGAAACATGTTTAAAGGCTAAGGAGAAGCAGGAAGGGTTAATAGGATGGGGTCTCAGTAGAGCCTCCACAGGGGTGAACGGGAGGAGAGGTGATTCTGAACCTAGATAACCCAAAGGAAAGATTCCTCTCTCTTCGTTCTTTTCCTTCTACCGTATGAGAGGAAGCAATGCACTTGCAAGGTTTAGGAATGGACTTGGGGAATTCTTCAAAACCAGGTTCGTCCTTGTCAGGTTCTAGCCATGGCAGCAATCTGACCATCAAATGCATTTAACCAGCCCCACTTGCATGTGAAGCTGTGCCGAATGCTACACAACCATGTGAAATAGCTGCTGCTATTCCCGCGTCAGTCAGGACTCCAAGTAGCAAGTGACTGAAACCCAGCTCTAACCAGCTAAACCCAAAATGGAATCCACTGGTTTGCTAAACTGGGCTACTGGCTTCAGGCATGGTTAGGTTAGGGTGCTTGAAAGATGTTGTCAGAAGGCATAGGGATTATGTTTTGAAGTTATTAGCGTGCTTTTCTCTTTTGCCTTTCAGAGCATATGAATCTAGTCTACTCAAGTTTGGAGGAGGGGATGAAGATTCTTTCCAGAAGGTATGCAAAGAGAAAGAAAAAGTAACACTCAGCTTCTGACATTCAAAAATAGAGTTTGTAGCAAAATGAGAGCCCTGTCATCCAAGCTCTTACCTTGAGAAAATAGCCTCTGCATTCCATTACCTTCCTCTTTAGAAGATCAAGGACTGGGTTTGGTAGACTAAACCTTGGGTTTTATGTATGAGACGTCCAGACAGAGGGAGAAAGGGGGATTGTGGAAGGACAGAAGCAGCAGCACAAGACCAGAGGCCTGGGAGGAGCAACTGTGGTGGAAAAGTAATGATTAGCCCCACAGGCATGGGAAGACCCTGTCCCCTGCCACGGTTCCAGAAGTATGAGAGGGAGAGCCTGGGTAGCCTGATTTTGGTCTGACAGAGGGAGGCCCACAATGGACTTTTTAAGCTATGCTAGGTCCCCGTGTAGCTTGGACCTACCCAGATGTAGCAGCAAGTCTGTGGCCAGCTTACCAGGGTGATCACTGTGGTGGGGTGACACAGTGGTACAGGCTGCAGGGTGGACCCCTGGGACCAGGACTGATAGGAATTCATGGCCAGAAGTCAGAAGCACCTGGAAGATCAAAGAAGAGGCTACGTCAGCCAGGGAGCACTGCCTCAGACTTGGGGATCGACTACAAACTCGCCATCCACAGACATCACATCAGAGGCTGGCAGCACACCCAGTCCAGGCAAAAAGTGGACCTTGTTCTGACATGCACAGACACTGGGCAGCTATACTCAAGGGTGCGTGCAAGGCCAGGAGTTCCCTTTCTCTCAACACCATGAGGATGCAGAAGCACAGTCCCTCCTCTACCCCCACTGCATATACCCTACAGGGATGATGGCCAAAACATTTAAAAATCTTACAGGCTCAGACATTGACCAGTCAGAATGGAGTGCCCTGCTGTGTCCAGGATTAACGTTTTCACTGATGGATTGTGGGGAGCTTAGGGAAAAGTCCCAGGGAGGGGGCAGTGGGAGGTGCTTAGGGAATTCAAGGCAGCACCTGTTTACCAGCTGCTCCAGGTATATCTCAGTATTTTATCAGCAAGGTCAGCCATAATGAAGGGTACAGGTGAATGTTGGCCAGACACCATCATCTTTATTGGTGGAGCAGGAGATGGGGGAGGCCATCTGAGAAACTGAGCATGTTCTCAAAGAGGATATTGGAATTATTGGATTGCACCAAGATTTAAACCGGTTTCAACCCCTACTAACCAGTGGAGGGCCAGATTGATTATGGGTAAGCTAGAGAAATTACGTTTGTTGTTACATCCAAGTTGCAGTGTGAGTTGAATTTACCATCTGTCTGCTTTCCTTTGTGTTGCCTTCAGTCTCAGGCAGCAGCTCCAAGTGTTAGCAATCCCAAAAGGGAAAGCACACCTTTTTCAATAGCACCAGCAACAATCCCAAATCAGATTCCTATTGGCCCGGCTTTACTCGTGTCCCTGCTTCTGAGTCAATTCCTGATTGGCCAAGCCTAGGTCACATGACTATTCCTAACCTCTGGAACTGAGAGTGGGGTGGGGCATGGCTCCCCCCGAAACAATCTGGATGCTGTTAGCAGAAATGCTGTACTGGTTGTTATGTAAGCAGGCACAACAGAGGAACACCACTCTGCCTTCTGGGGTTTAACTTTCTAGAACTCTCAGGGACGAATGGAGTCTTTCCACAGCATGAAGTGAACTGGCACCTGTACACTTATCCATAAACTGTGATCAGCATAGATAACTAATGTTGAAAATCATAGGACTTCCCTGGATGTGCAATGGTTAAGAATCCGCCTGCCAATGCAGGAGACATGGGTTCAATCCCTGGTCCAGGAAGATCCCACGTGCCGCAGAGCAACTGAGCCCATGCACCACAACTACTGAGCCTGTGCTCTAGAGCCCGCGAGCCACAACTACTGAAGCCCGCACGCCCTAGAGCCCGTGCCACAACTACTGAAGCCCGTGTGCTCTAGGGCCCACGTGCCGCAACTGTTGAGCCCGCATGCTGCAACTCCTGAAGCCCACAAGCCTAGAGCCCGTGCTCCACAACACGAGAAGCCACCATAGTGAGAAGCCCACACACTGCAACAAAGAGTAGCCCCCGCTTGCTGCAGCTAGAGAAAGCCTGCGTGCAGCAGTGAAGACCCAACGCAGCCAAAAATAAATTTAAAAAAAAAGAAAATCATAAAGCAGAATTTTTCTCTTCTTAAATTTTTTTACCACACTGACTAAATTAATTTCTGATCATTGAATTTGAGGAATATAATCAATTAAATGTCCAGTCTGGTTTAAAACTTAGTACTATTTAGTATCCATGAAGAGTTCCATTTAGAAATTGTTTGGTCTCTCCTCTTTTGGATGTGACAACAACTGTCTTACTTTTTCTCTGTGTCTTATTTCCCCTTTTGAAAGTAAATCACCCTCTCCTAAATCCAAGAGAAACTGGATAATTAGTTGTTGCCTGTTGTTTTTTTTAGAAAAAAGCTTTTTGTAATAAATACGAAGTTTAATTATTCCAAGAGAGATAGTAAAGACAACATCAGCTTTTCCTCACAGACTTTTATTTTCAGTATCATAAAACACTCCACATTATTTTTTTTAAAAAAATCGGCCCTCAATAAAAGGAGATATTTAAGGTCTAGGGAGAGAAAACATAGCCATCAGTTTTACTCTAAAATTTATGCTGTGTCTTTTTTGAAAGGAGGGATATCTTAAAATTTACAGTATATAAAACTTAAATCTGGGCTTCCCTGGTGGCGCAATGGTTGAGAGTCCTCCTGCCAAGGCAGGGGACACGGGTTCGTGCCCCGGTCCGGGAAGATCCCACATGCCACGGAGCGGCTGGGCCCGTGAGCCATGGCCGCTGAGCCTGCACGTCCGGAGCCTGTGCTCTGCAACGGGAGAGGCCACGTCAGTGAGAGGCCCACGTACCGCAAAAAAAAAAAAAAAAAACTTAAATCTCAGAATTGAAAAACTCTTTGGAAAAATAAAATCATTAATCACAATAAAGGAGAAATAAACTCATCCTGCCCTGGCATTTTGAGTTACATAATTAATTCAGAAGGGGCTGCCTTTCTCACGTGGCATCCAGGCATTCATCAAATATCTATCACAGGCTTCATAGCTTCTCTGCACTGTGCCGGGCACTGGGGTGTAAAGGTGGGTAAGACAGCTCGTGTCTGGGAAGGAGAGATGGTGCCGCTGGGTCGGGGTATGACAGGCTTAGGGGGTGCAGGAACAGAGGGGACAGTCCCTTTTTCAGCAGGGTGGATGGCTGAGTCCAGCCAGGTTAAGAAGCTGCCGGGAGGCTTTGCCTTTCCCACACCCAGTGCAGTGCTGGGAAGCCCTGGTAGACGTTTTATTGCCCCGGCTATGATGGAGCAGGCGTAGAAATCCTCTTTGGCAGCCCTGAGGCAGCTGGCCTCTGTGACAGCTGAGAAACGAGAGCTCCTGGCCTTCCCAGCGCCGCGGTGTATGCGCTCGGGTGCTGCCTGCCAAGGCCGCGGGCGTTCCGCTCCTCCGTTCCGCAGAGAGTTGTTGAGCTCCCACCATGGGCCAGGTGCTCAAGCAAAGCAGCCTCAGGTCTCAGGGAGCTCACTTCTCTACTTGGAGAGGGGGACCCATAGGATATCAGAATGGTGATAAGGGCTATGGAGAAAAAGAAAGAATGGGAGGACCAGGAATGTGAGGTGGGGGGTATGTGGTACAAAATAAGGTCTTTAAGAAGTCCAGCTGAAGACTCAGTCCCCCCTACCCTCACCCCTGCATTAACTGAGCACCCAAGAGCCGTGGCTGCTGGTACATTAGGAGCCCACCAAAGAAAGTGACAAGTCGCCTGACCCCAGGAAGTGGCCAGCTCAGGAGGCCAGGCTGGTGTGCGTCCCCTCCCTCCCAAAAAAGAGTTTCCTCATCTGATGAGTGGAGCTGGTACAGCCCAAGTCTAGGGCAGTCGAGAGAGTTCAAGCTTGGGGAGGAAATGGGGGTCAGGAGAAGGTTTGTTTAGATGGAGGCAGGTCCCCTGGCAGCATCTTGGGAAAAAGAGACATCCAGCTCCCCAAGAAGAGCTTTGGCAAGGCCACAATAGAAAATCGAGGTCCTGGGCCAAGAGGGCTGGGGCCAGCACTGGGTGTGGATCCCTGCTGGGAACTGGAGTGTCAATGAGGAAGGGGGGCAGACGCCAGGTCATTGGAATGGGCTGGGGGGGACAGCTGTGTTAGTGTGAGCACATGGGGGCACAGGCCCCACCCCTCTGGGCACCAGGCTACACTGGGGACAGAGTGAGGAGAACTCAGGGTCAGGACCTTTCTGCTGGAGCAGAGGGTTGGTGTAGGGTGGCCAAGTTGCAGGGGCTTCGGGAACCGAGCGAGGGGTTTGTGTTTTTCTCAGATCTGCTAACCCTGGCTAAGGCTGACCTGCTTGTTCTCTCATCTGTATAAGTACCACGGTACTTTTAACCACGAGCCAAATAACATGGAGATAAATTATGAGTCTGATGGGAGGGAGCTAAGAGGGTGAAATGGCAAGGAATCCCCAGCTTTTTATGTTGAAAGCATAAATCCAAATAGAAACCAAGCAGAAAGAGACTGAAGTCTCCGGGGAGGAGAAAAGTACGTACAGTAAACACTGACCGGCACAGTGTGCCCTGCTGTAGGGACGCCAGGGTCAGAACAGCGTGTCACGTTGCCACTTTGATCATGGGATTTGGATCAGAGAGAACATGGGATTTGGACTTTGCGCTGGGTTTGGCTGTCTGCCGCCTGTTGGCTGCACGACCTTGGGTAAGTTCCTTTCCCCTCTGAGCCTTCCTTTCTTCATTGGTGTAGCTGGAGCCTGCACTGGGATTCAGTCCCATCTGCTGAGCTAGTGGGGAAACCCCAGGGGTCGGAGTGGCTGCCAGGAGCCCAGTATGGTGAGCTCGCCAAGGGGCAAAGCATGCAGGTCCAAGAAGGGAGTAGGTTTGAGTACACTGTGCTAACAGCGGCCAATCTATCCTGGGCCCTACCCCAAGTCTGATCCCCGGGCAAAGCCGTCTCTAAAAGCTAACAGATTGTTTGCAGAGGTACAAGCTCACCGTAATGGGGACCCCAGAAACGAGCATAGGGAGAAAGGCATCTTCTCCACGGTGCAGTCTTGCCTGGACGAAGAGGCAGAGCAGGGAAAGGGGTGGGACCTGGCACCCAGCCATGGATTTGTTGGTGAGAACAGGTAAGACATCTTCCCCCAGGGGCCCCCCGAATGTACAGGAGGGAAGGCGCCTTGCTGGGATTAAGTTCCGTGTAAGAGATGGTGGTAACAAACTAATATCTGGATTATTAGTCCTGGTGTGGCTTCCTTTGCCGCACACGTGGTGAAGGCATCTTGGTTAATACCTATCCCTTGGAGATTGCACAAGCTGTCCCCGGGCCTGAGCCTGGACACGGCGAATGCACAGCAAATGTCAGATTCTCTGCAGAAACCACCTAGAGACCCTTGGGCCCCTTGGAGGACGGTTTGGGACGACCCCTGGGGCGTTGGAGTGTTGCATGGCATTCCTATGGCAAAGGTTTGTCATCGAAACGTAACCTAACGTGTATTTTTGAGCACCTGCTGTGTGCCAGTGAGGTATACGTGCTAAGAGGGGTTTCAATTCTTTTTTTTCTCAGCACTTTACAAAATACTCTGACATGCATTTTATTCACATTGGTCTTTATAACAACCTAACGAGGTAGGATCCCCATTTACAGACGGGAAGACTGAGTTTCAAAGAGGCTAAGTAATTTACCCATAATAACCCAACTAATAAGGGGTGTAGCGGGGCTCAAACCCGTCCTTTCTTTGGCGGGAAGCTGAGACCAAAGAGATGAAGGAATGAGGGGAAAACGGAGCAAATAATAAAAGCTGAGGTTCTGATGGGAAGAGCTGGAGAAGTCAGCGGGGACTGGAGCTGGACCTGACCAGGGGTGGACGGCGGGGGATGGTGTGTAGGATGGAGGCCGCGTGCGGGGATGGCTGGGCTCCCGGGGACCTTGCCTGTGCCCCTGGAGCTGCCCCCGACTTATCACACTTCACAGAGAATTCTTAAGGAAGCTTTCAAGAGGAAACTGCAGCTGCTCACTCCTGCCAAGTGTCTTTGCTCCCGTCTTTCTGTCTGAGTGTACAAACCACCTCTCCTCACTTCAGCGACTGCTGGCCTTGGGCTCTGTATACTGATCGTTTCTAATTTTTCCTGGAGGATTATTTATGACCTTCTAAAAGCAAAACCACATACTAAAATGTGCCAATATTAGAACATTAGTAAGCCAGAAATGATGCTCATTTCAAATAGCAGGGGGAAAGGGAGAGACGTGAAAAGGAATGCGCCTCTATGGGTCAGACTCTGTGCTGGCAACTGTGACATTCGTGATCTCTTTCAATATTCACTACTATGCAATGTGGAAGGTCGTATCAATTCCACTTTGGCAGCCGAGGAAACATTCAGAGAAGTGCTGTAACTTGGCCAAAGTCACGCAGCTAATAAGTGGCGAACCTATGATTTGAATCCAGGTCTGACTTCCAATAAACCACTATTTACAGCCTGTGGAATTCAGGTGGAATCAAGAGAGGACGAATAAATACAGTTTACTGGACAGTAAAACTCTTGACCCTTTTTATTAATTCAAGTTTACAAACAATGCAGTTTCAAAATTACCAGCTTCCAGAGAGTTCTTAAATCAGTGAAGTACTCAGAATTCATGAAATCCCAACAATTAGAGCTTGACACTGCCTGAGATGCCACTAGAGGACCCGACATGGAGGTGACCGATTCTACCTATGAACTTTCAGTTTTGAGAGTGTCCTATCAAAAATGAGGCCCCTGTTGCACTGGGTAGAGGATGCGGTAGAGATTCTCCGATAAACCTGATTTCTTTAAACGCTGTTTAGGACATGTGCCAAAGCTTGACACATTCTAATCACTTTACTTTCTTTGGCAGCTCCAACCTTGACGAGAGAGTAGGAAATACGTCTCCGCTTTGACGGGAACAATGTGTGACATGAAAGACCTCAGATGCTGTGCAGGTTTGTGACGGTTCTTCAGAAAAAGCATCCCCTGCCTGTTCTGCTCAATGCCAGTCCAGGTGAGTCACTGCCAGCCAAGCAGGTATTTTAAGACATGAGGAATCTAAGCCAGAACCAGCAAAGAAAGGTGAAGGATGGGTTATCGCCATTCGCTTTGATGGTTGTCATGGTGCTGGGAAAACCTTTTCTGGTTAGGGTCCGGCTCACCGCTGTTTTGCTAGTGACCACCCAGACACGGGTGTAGGACAGGGCGTGTGCACACACACCTGCAGCAGACACCCACTCTAGAGGCTCACGTTGGTTGGGTCGTGGTTAATCGGCTGTGCTCATGCGAATGGTAAATCCGCGCCCGACATCAGCTTGCAGGGAGCCAGCGTGACCCCGCCTCCCGCGACATCACTGGGTGTTTTGGAGCAGAGTCCGCGGATGCAGGAACTAACTCACTCTCTGCTCCCTGCTTCAGCATGTGGCTCTGGAAAATGCCCCATCGCTGTCTCTTAAATAGGATTCAAGGCTCAGGTCTTCTGCTAATCTGAGGGACAAGGGAAAGCTTCCAGGTCTCCAGGAGCTGGGGAGAGGGGCAGGGGTGCTGCGCACGGGAAATGACTGGAGCCCGAGGTCAGGCTGCACCCTGGCGCTGCCTGGGAGGACAGCCTCCCCTGCTGGCACCTACGCTGCAAAGCTCTGCCTGTCTGCGCTGAAGGGGACCTCGAGGCTCTGAGTGGGAAAGTAGGCTCTATGTTGCCCTGTAGGACGACCCACACTATAGGAGCCATCAGGATGCACTGTACTCTCCCCTCCAACTTCCCATAGGGCTGCCCCTCTCTCTCCAGCTCCTCTTTCACCCATTTTTGGGGTGGGGTGTCAGAGGTGGGGGAGGAGACTGCAGGGGCGGGTGGGGATGGGGTGGGAGCTACCATGCTACCTGGCTTTTCCTGAATCTCTTTAATTAAACTAAGCCTTTATATAAATGTAAAAAACAAGCAAGCTCCGTACCTGGGGCCTGCAGTCCCCTCCCCCAGATTCTGACTCACAGGCTAGGGGGGCAGCCTTATTTTATTAAGGGCCCAAGGGATTGGACTCTAGGTGATCCCGGACCACACTTCGAAAAACACTGGGGCAGGCATGAGCCAGCCTGTGTATGGGGTACAGCTAGTGTGAGAGGTAAATTCATCTAGTGTCTTAAAATAGTGGCAGGGGCTGAATTGTGATCCACACTCCCACATTCATTTATTGAAGTCCTAACCCCTGGGACCTCAGAATGTGACTGTATTTGGAGACAGAGACTTTAAAGAGATAATTAAGTTAAAATAAGGTCTTTAAATGAGCCCTAATCCAATATGACTGGTGTCCTTATAAGAAAACGAGATTAGGACACAGGCACGCACAGAGGGAAGGCCATGTGAGGACACAGGGAGAAGGCAGCCATCTGTAAGCTAGAGAGGGGCCTCAGAAAAAAACCTGCAGACACCTCAATCTCAGACTTCCAGCCTCCAGAACTGTGGGAAAATAAATCTCTGTTGTTTAAGCCACCCTGTCTGTGGTACTTTATTATGGCAACCCTACCAAACTAATACAAATAGGAGACCTGGTTTCACTGAATAATCCTCTCAGAAGGTAGAGCGTGCTTCAGCTTACTGTATAAACAGGCTAGTTTTAAGGACCAAAGGACATGAGTCCCAGCCCTGGTGTGTCAGAGGTGGCTCAGGCTACACAGAAAGCACAGCTTCCAGTGTCAGACATGCCTGCACTCAGTGGCCAGAACCTTCTCTCCTGGTTACCACCTGAGTGGTTTAAACAAGACAGTCATTATTTTTTTATTATTTTATTTAAAATATATGCACATAGTGCTTACTATGTGCCAGGTAATGTTCTAAGCACTGTGCAAATATTAACTCATTTAATCCTCATTACAATCCTGTGATAGATAGATAGACAGATGGACACACAGACAGCAGGTTCACGATCACTTAATTCAAAATATTCAGGGCTTCTTTCTCTAGCTGCTTTAGGTGTAGGGTTAGGTTGTTTATTTGAGATTTTTCTTGAGGTGAGACTGAATTGCTATAAACTTTCCTCTTAGAACTGATTTTGCTGCGTCCCATAGGTTTTGGGTCATCGTGTTTTCATTGTCATTTGTTTCTATGTATTTTTTATTTCCTCTTTGATTTCTTCAGTGAACAGGACCAGTAGGAAGAAGAACAAAGAAAACCCAAAGTCAGTAGAAGCAAAGAAATCATAAAGAACAGAGCAGAAATAAATGAAATAGAAATGAAGAAAACAATAGCAAAGATCAATAAAACTAAAAGTTGGTTCTTTGAGAAGATAAACAAAACTGATAAAGCCTTAGCCAGACTCATCAAGAAGAAAAGGGAGAGGATGCAAATCAATAAAATGAGAAATGAAAAAGGAGAAATGACAACTGACATCACAGAAATACAAAGGATTATAAGAGACTACTACAAACAACTATATGCCAATAAAATGGACAACCATGAAGAAATAGACAAATTATTGGAAAGGTACAGTTTTCCAAGACTGAACCAGGAAGAATTAGAAAATATAAACAGACCTATCACAAGTAATGAAATTGAAATTGTAATTAAAAATCTTCCAACAAACAAAGATCCAGGACCATATGGCTTCACAGGTGAATTCTATCAAACATTTAGACAAGAGCTAACACCCATCCTTCTCAAACTCTTCCAAAAAATTGCAGAGGGAGGAACACTCCCAAATTCATTCTACGAAGCCACCATCACCCTGATACCAAAACCAGACAAAGATATCACCAAAAAAAGAAAATCATAGACCAATAACACTGATGAACATAGGTGCAAAAATCCTGAAAAAATACTAGCAAACAGAATCCAACAGCACATTAAAAGGATCGTACACCATGATCAAGTGGGATTTATCCCAGGGATGCAAGGATTCTTCAATATATGCAAATCAGTCAATGTGATACACCATATTAACAAATTTAGGAATAAAAAACATATGATCATCTCAATAGATGCAGAAAAAGCTTTTCACAAAATTCAACACCCGTTATGATAAAAACTCTCCAGAAAGTGGGCATAGTGGGAAGCTACCTCAACATAATAAAGGCCTTATAAGACAAACCCACAGCAAACATCATACTCAATGGTGAAAAACTGAAAACATTTCTACTAAGATCAGGAACAAGACATGGATGTCCACTCTCGCCACTTTTATTCAACAAAGTTTTGGAAGTCCTAGCCACGGCAAGCAGAGAAGAAAAAGAAATAAAAGGAATCCAAATTGGAAAAGAAGAAGTAAAACTGTCACTGTTTGCAGATGACATGATACTATACATAGAAAATCCTAAGATGCCACCAGAAAACTACTAGAACTAATCAATGAATTCGGTAAGGTCGCAGGATACAAAATTAACGCACAGAAATTTCTTGCGTTCCTATACACTAACAAGGAAAAATCAGAAAGAGAAATTAAGGAAACAGTCCCATTTACGATTGCAACCAAAAGAATAAAATACCTAGGAATAAACCTACTTAAGGAGGCGAAAGACCTGTACTCAGAAAACTATAAAACACTGATGACAGAAATCAAAGATGACATAAACAGATGGAGAGATATACCATGTTCTTGGATTGGAAGAATCAATATTGTGCAAATGACTCTACTACCCAAAGCAATCTACAGATTCAGTGCAATCCCTATCAAACTACCAATGACATTCTTCATAGAATTAGAACAAAAAAATTTTACAATTTGTATGGAAACACAAAAGACCCTGAATAGCCAAAGCAATCTTTTTTCTTTAATAAATTTATTTATTTATTTATTTTTGGCTGCGTTGGGTCTTTGTTGCTGCGTGCAGTCTTTCTCTAGTTGTGGCGAGTGGGGGCTACTCTTCATTGTGGTGTGTGGGCTTCTCATTGTGGTGGCTTCTCATTGTGGAGCACGGGCTCTAGGCATGCAGGCTTCAGTAGTTGTGGCACTCGGGCTCAGTAGTTGTGACTCATGGGCTCTAGAGCACAGGCTCAGTAGTTGTGGCACACAGGCTTAGTTGCTCCATGGCATGTGGGATCTTCCCAGACCAGGGCTCGAACCCATGTCCCCTGTATTGGTAGGCAGATTCTTATCCACTGCATCACCAGGGAAGCCCAAGCCAAAGCAATCTTGAGAAAGAAAAACAGTGCTGGAGGAATCAGCGCCCCAGCTTCAAACTATACTACAAAGCTACAGTAATCAAGAGAGTGTGGTACTGGCACAAAAACAGAAATATAGATCAATGGTACAGGATAGAAAACCCATAGATAAACCCATGCACATATGGTCACCTAATTTACAACAAAGGAAGAAAGAACAAACAGTGGAGAAAAGACAGCCTCTTCAATAGGTGGTGCTGGAAAAACTGGACAGCTACATGTAAAAGAATGAAATTAGAACACTACCTAACACCATACACAAAAATAAACTCCAAATGGGTTAAAGACCTAAATGTAAGACAAGATATTATAAAACTCTTAGAGGAAAATATAGGCAGAACACTCCATGACATAAACCACTGCCAGATCTTTTTTGACTCACCTCCTAGAGTAACAAAAATAAAAACAAAAATAAACAAATGGGACCTAATTAAAGTTAAAAGCTTTTGCACAGCAAAGGAAACCATAAACAAGATGAAAAGACAAACTTCAGAATGGAAAAAAATATTTGCAAATGAAACAACAGCCAAAGGATTAATCTCCAAAATATACAAACAGCTCATGGAGCTCAATATCAAAAAAACAAACAACCCAATCCAAAAGTGGTCAGTCGACCTAAATAAACATTTCACCAAAGAAGACATACAGATGGCCAAGAGGCACATGAAAAGATGCTCAACATCACTAGTTATTAGAGAAATGCAAATCAAAACTACCATGAGGTATCATCTCACACCAGTCAGAATGTCCATTATCAAAAAATCTAGAAACAATGCTGGAAAGGGTGTGGTGAAAAAGGAACCCTCCTGCACTGTTGGTAGGAATATAAATTGATACAACCACTATGGAGAACAGTATGGAGGTTCCTTAAAAAACTAGGGCTTCCCTGGTGGTGCAGTGGTTGAGAGTCCGCCTGCCGATGTAGGGGACACAGGTTCATGCCCCGGTCCGGGAAGATCCCACATGCCGCAGAGCGGCTGGGCCCGTGAGCCATGGCCGCTGAGCCTGCGCGTCCGGAGCCTGTGCTCCACAACGGGAGAGGCCATAACAGTGAGAGGCCCGCGTACCGCAAAAAAAAAGAAAAAAAAAAAACTAAACTAAAAATAGAACTACCATATGACCCAGAAATCCCACTACTGGGAAAACCATAATTCAAAAAGAGACATGTACCACAGTGTTCATTGTAGCACTATTTACAATAGCCAGGACATGGAAGCAACCTAAATGTCCATTGACAGAGGAATGGATAAAGAAGATGTGGCACATATATACAGTGGAATATTACTCAGCCATAAAAAGAAACGAAACTGAGTTATTTGTAGTGAGGTGGATGGACCTAGAGTCTGTTATACAGAGTGAAGTGAGTCAGAAAGAGAAAAACAAATATGTATGTTATTTTTGTATACTATGTATGTATATAGTAAAGTCTTATGTATTTTAACACATATATATGGAATCTAAAAAAAAAAAGTGGTACTGATGAACCTAGTGGCAGGGCAGGAATAAAGACATAGACATAGAGAGAGAATGGAGTTGAGGGCACGGTGGGGAGGAGGAAGCTTGTTGAAGTGAGAGTAACATCGACATATATACACCACCAAATGCAAACTAGATAGCCAGTGGGAAGCAGCCGCATAGCACAGGGAGATCAGCTTGGTGTTTTGTGACGACCTAGAGGGGTGGGAGGGAGGCTCAAGAGGGAGGGGGTATGGGGATATATGTATGCATATGGCTGATTCACTTTGTTGTACAACAGAAACTAACACAGCATTGTGAAGCAATTATACTCCAGTAAAGATGTATCCAAAAAAAATATTCAGGGCCAGCAGTGTTTGGTGTGTCAGAACTTGGGGACTTGAGAAAGCAAATGCATTGCATGTACTGTAGGCTGCATAATGTCCTGTAGCATCTGTGACAGCATCCTGTAATCAAACGTACTCATATTTCTGTAGTGAGATGTATAGAGTGCATAAATAAAGTAGCCTCATGTAACTCAAGACAGGTTTCTCTAGCAAATGAGTTTATTTCAGATCAGGTTTTGCTGCCAAATGAGTTATAAATTTTGGCATTCGGAACTTTTAAGGTTTTGAAATGATATTCTCCCTGTTTCTTCAGATGAAGACACTGAGGCACAGGGAGGTGAAACAGTGTCCCACATTCGTTAACTCACGGGAGGTGAGGCTGGGCCACCAACCCGGGCAACCTGGCTCCAGACTCCAAGCTCTTCAAAGCCACGTGGCTGTGCCCCTCGGTGCTGCCCACTTCTCGAACGGGGCCTGACCCATCCGTAGAATACGGATCATGCCAACCTTGCAGCCTTGCTCTGAGGACCAGATACAATGTAAGTAGAGTTCTGTTATGGGTTGAATTGTGTCCCTCTCCCCGCCAAATTCATTTGTTGAAACTTTAACCCCAGTACCTCTGAATATAACCTTATATGGAAATAGGGTCATTGCAGATACAGTTAGTTAAATGAAGATGAGGTCATTAGGGTGGGCCCTAATTCAATCTGACCTGTGTCCTTATTTAAAAAAAGAAATTTGGACACAGACAGGCATGTGCTCAGGGAGAACGCCAGGTGAATATGAAAGCAGGGGTCAGGGTGATGCTTCCACAAGCCAAGGAATGCCCGAGATTGCCGGCAAAGCACTGGAAGCTAGGAGAGAGAGGCATGAAACGGCTTCTCTCAGTCAGCGCTCAGAAGGAACCAATTCTGCCAACACCTTGATCTCAAACTTGTAGCCCCCAGAACCGTGAGACAAATTGCTGTTGTTCAAGCCTCCCCCCCCCCCCCCCAGTTTGTGGTACCTTGTTACAGCCACCCTAGCAAGCTCGTACAGGTTCTTTACACAAGCACTGGGTTCCGAGTGGGAGGACAATAAATGGTAGGTAACCAGGCTTACTATATTTTTAGTATTTATTTATTTATTTTATTTTGGCTGCATTGGGTCTTAGTTGTGGCACGCGGGCTCTTTTGTTGAGGTACACAGGCTTCTCTCTAGTTGTGGAGGTTTTCTCTCTCTTGTCGTGCGGGTTTTCTCTCTCTAGTTGTGGCACGCGGGCTCCAGGGCACATGGGCTCTCTACTTGTGGCATGCGGCCTTAGTTGCCCCGTGGCATGTGGGATCTTAGTTCCCTGACCAGGGACTGAACTGGCATCCCCTGCATTGCAAGACGGATTCTTAACCACTGGACCACCAGGGAAGTCCCCGCTCTTATTATTTTTATGATGGAGGCTTCAGATTCTTCACAGAAAAATAATCAGTCAGTTAGATGATCTCTAAGGCCTCTTCCACTTTCCAGGTCTAATTTTGCATGATTATCCCACGAGGATAATTCAACTCCGCTTGTCACTTGCACCAATGGTCCAGGTCTTATAGCATTTCTTTGCTGTTTTAAAGATGGGAGAGGTGGTCTTAATAAGCAAAACAAAACAAAACGACGCAAGGAATTTCTCTTCCTGTGTTACGGGTTACATCCCTATACATTACAACTGAAACCCCTGAGCCCTAACTTGCCTTCTGATGTCCCTGCTTGTATCATCAACTCACTCAGCCGTGGGGTTTTTCTGAATCCCTTTCCCTTGTGTCTTTGGGGCTGCCGAGGTTAACCCACAGTGTGTGCTGGGCTACAAATTCTGCAGAGGAAAGCAGAAATCTAAGGTAGAGGTTGTTTCCTGTCAGTTAAGAGTGTATCATTGGAACCCTATTTAGACCTGGAAAGTTTGGGTTCTTCAGGTGGAAATGTGTCCTCACACTGCCATGTCACTGAGCAGATAAAAGCTGCTTTAAGAGAGTCTAAAAGCTGTCGAACACTTTTTCTCTTCCTAGGACAAGGCACCGTTGGCCCCAGTGTAGGGAAAGAGGTAAAATGCTAAACAGTTTTCCTTAGGCTGCAGTGACAGGCCCCCCATTGTCAGAGCTGCCACATGGTATGCGGGATCCTTAGTCTCCCGGACCAGGGATCGAACCTGTGCCTCCTGCAGTGAAAGCACGGAGATTTAACCACTGGACCGCCAGGGAAGTCCCCCTCTGCCTTTTAGATTCTACACATCAAGTCAGAAAGTGATTTGCTGTAGGTGGGGTGTGGCCCCCAAGTCCCCATCTGTGGAAATAGGACTTTGATGGCTGTGCATGTTCAGAGAAAGGACTTCAGGTTCCTTTGGCATCCCTTTGCACCTGTTCTCAAGGCTGCCTCTCCCATGCCGTGTCAGCCCCTGAGCCTTGGGCCAGGGGGCTGCTTCCCACTGGTTTCCTGGAAGCACTTCCTGACCAGGCCAGGGGGCCTCTCTCACCTCCCTGCAGCCCAGGCGCCATCCCAGAGCCAGGAGTGGCTTTAATATCTGCTTAAGTCTTTTCATCTTTTTTTTTTTTTTCGGTACGCAGGCCTCTCACTGCTGTGGCCTCTCCCGTTGCGGAGCACAGGCTCCGGACGCGCAGGCTCAGCGGCCATGGCTCACGGGCCCAGCCGCTCCGCGGCATGTGGGATCTTCCCGGACCGGGGACGAACCCGTGTCCCCTGCATCGGCAGGCGGACTCTCAACCACTGCGCCACCAGGGAAGCCCCCAAGTATTTTCATCTTTGCTGCCTGTTACTGGTTACCCTCCCAGGAAGTTGAGGAGAAGCGTACCTTTTCTTATCATAGCTGCAGCCTGCTGGAGTTCTGTTGGGATACGAAAATGCTTGCAGAGTGGGAGGTTTTACTTTGAGGATCTCATGGTTGGTGATTCCATCCAACACCAAAATGGGAGATTTAATTAAGCAGCAGTAAGTGCCTAATAGATGGAACTTCTCCGAAGTGGAGACCACACCTTGTTCATTTTTGAATCCTTGCTGCCTAGCCCAGAGCTTGGCACATAGGAGATGCGCAGTAAAATTGTTCGTTGGGTGAATGCACCTTTGTTTTCTTTCTTCTTCAGAAAGATGTCTGATGTGTGTTAAGTCCGAGAATCATGACCACAAACAAGGCTGGAGAATGCTTCTGCTTTGTAATAGCTCTCATGGGTCATGTCTAAGGAAAAGGTCCTGAGGCCAGAAGGCAGAGGTCCAGGTCTGGCTCAGCCATTATCCAAGAAACCCTGGGACCTTCGGCCTCCCTGGAGCTCAGCGTCCTCCGCTGCAGCATGGAAGTCATCCTGTCTCCTCTGCCTGCCTCTCTGCATGGTTATGAGAACGTGACACGAGAATGGATGTAACAATTTTCTGAGAATTTCAAAGACCGTGCCGAAGGTATTACTTTTATATATATATATATTTTTTTGTTACAGATACTTGTGGACTTGAGCTGCTCGTGATTATCTTTTTTCTCAATCTCTTTTCTTCCACAAGTTCATGCTTAGGAACCAAAGCCAGGTTTACCTCCTTCCCCAGCTAAAGAAATATGCATCCTGGTAGGCCAGGCACTGCCAAGTGCTGGCCTCCTTGGAGTTCAATCGCCTGTCTGGTCAGCAAACATTCCTGCATCACAGGTGGCAAGGGACAAGTTAAGTCGCGGAAGACTGGCTGACAGATAGTTGTCAAAGCCACCAAGAGCAGAAGCAGCACGGTCTTCTCCCCAGAGCACTGTGCTCCTCTACGCCTCCTTGAGCTGCGTCCAGAGAGCACTTGGCGCCCTTTCTGTCTAGAACAGGCCCAGGGAGGAGGTAAGTCGTGCAGCCAGCCGGGGACCAGGAGAGCCTGGGCAGGACCCTCGCCTCCTGACTTCCGAGAGCTGCCTCCGCCCCCTGCGCCTCTCCAGGGACTGATGGATGAGGCCGTGATGGGCGTGCTTGGCCTCCTGCTGTCTCTTGTTGCTCAAGTAACTGAGTGAGATGAAACAGAAACAAGCCACGTGACCTTGCTGCCTCCACCCATGCGTCCAGACAGCCCCCGTCTCAGCCAGAGAGTCACAGTCAGGCCAGTCGATCGGGGCTGGGCGTGGTTTTGGGGTCAGGGACCCCTTCCCCGAGGAGAAACGCCTGAGCTGGGTGGCCGCCGATATTCTCTGAACACTGTTCTTGAGCAGACAAGATGTTGAAGCGGGGGTGGGCTGGGGGGCAGAGGTTGAGGGATCAGAATGATTTGAGTGTGCGGCTGCCAGTATGTCACATAGCTGGAATGGTGCGAGGCCTAGGATCTAGCTGCCTGTCCTTGGTTTACTCAGGGAATCTATAGAACGAGAGGGCAGAGGGCATGGCCTCTAACCCTCACCTTTGAAATCTGTGTCTCTAGCTTTCCCGCTTGCCCCCAAGCTTTCAGATAAGGGCGTTTCATTTTTTTTAAATAAATAAATTTATTTATTTATTTATGGCTGTGTTGGGTCTTCGTTGCAGTGAGCAGGCTTTTCATCGCACTGGCTTCTCTTGTTGCGGAGCGCAGGCTGTAGGCGCGCGGACTTCAGTAGTTGTGGCTCACGGGCTCCAGAGCGCAGACTCAGAAGTTGTGGTGCATGGGCTTAGTTGCTCCACCACATGTGGGATCTTCCCGGACCAGGGCTCGAACCCGTGTCCCCTGCATTGGCAGGCGGATTCTTAACCACTGCGCCACCAGGGAAGTCCCAAGGGCCTTTCTTAAGAGCCACATGATACCATGGGGATGAGGGCAAGGTCAGCTGGGAAAGAGGTACCTCCTTGCAGGCCACAGAGAGGGGAGCTAGTCAGAGGAGAGGAGAGGAGAGGTGCTGGGCAGGGCACCACATAGACAACCACTGCAAGGTCTCCCTCCAGCCTCAAGGCCCAGCTCAACGATGACCTTCTTCTAAAGCCTTTTCAAATCCACCTGGGCTGGAAATACACTTTCCTCCTCTCTACTTACCCAGTGTTTTCATTTGCATCTCCCTGTACACTTAGCACCTGTTTACCATGTCCTCACGTTTTGAATAACTTTTGTTACACAAATATTAATATGTGCTTATTGAAGGAAAAATTAGAAACACAGACACTCACAAAGAAGAGATTGAAAACCGCTCAAATGTGCTACCTGGAGGTAACCACTGTTGGCATTTGGGGGTGTTGGCCCTGTTTAGGTTCATGTCTCTTTTCTCTGCCTGCATTCAGCTCTTCTAAAGCCAAGTCCAAATCTCCCCTCCTCTCTGTGTACCTTCACAGCCACCACAATGCTTCCATTCAACAGGGTCTCAGTTCGTGTGTTTTAAATAAATGGATGGATAAACAAAGGAAAGCACAGATGGATGAGTGGACAGAAGGTGGGGGAAAAAATGTTCTGCTACCCAAAAGTAGCCCCAGCGGAGGAACCAAGAAGAGAAGAGGAGGTGTCAGCCCTCAGAGTCACCTATAGCTGCCTTCCTCTCCCCTCCCCAGCCTCTCTGCTCCCATCAGAGCAGAATCAATGCCAGGAAGTGAGTGTGCACAGAGAGTGGGCCAGATCTGGACAATAATTATTAGTGCAAAGATAAAGATGAAGCCCGATCCCTGCCATCTGACCTGGAAACGTCAACCATGGCTTAAGGGAAAAGAGGATTCATGGGAACAGCCAAGTCAAGGTCGCCACGTGTGTGCAATATTTTAGGCTCAGCAAGCAATCTGGCCGATTCAAAGCTGCTGGTAAATGGGTTCCAAGAAATCTGATTTCATCAGCGCCGTGGACACGGGAGTACGTCCCCATGACTTGCCCCTCACTGGGTTGAAGATTATCAATGATTTATCTGGAGCAGAAACAGCAGGATTCCACATTACATCTTGGAAGGCAGCCGGAGCAAAGGCAGAGAATTAACAAACCTTTATTATTAATTCCAATACCACAACGCCCCATGGGTTCTGCAGCAAATCACGGGCTCTCTTAACAGGAGTTTCTCTGTGTTTAAGTGGAGCTGATTTTTTGTTTGTTTGTTTGTTTTTGGGGGGGTTGTTGTTTTTTTAATGGGGCTTGTCCTCATTCTTAACTATAAAGACAACCTCAAAGTCACAAATGTTCATTAATCATGCACAAGTCCAGAGCGTGCTCTGTGCTACAGGAAAAGCAAACTAAGTCAGACAGTCCCTGTATTGCATTCACACAAACATCAAACCTTAATTGAGGCTGTTCTATGTGCAAAACACTGTGCAAGGCGTTGGGTTTTACAGCACATTACAGTTATGATCCTGTTTTAAAAGCGGAGAGGGACTTCCCTGGTGGTCCAGTGGTTAAGAATCCGCCTTCTGGGGCTTCCCTGGTGGCGTAGTGGTTAAGAATCCACCTGCCAATGCAGGGGACACCACGGGTTTGATCCCTGGTCCAGGAATATCCCACATGCTGCAGAGCAACTAAGCCCGTGCGCCACAACTACTGAGCCTGCGCTCTAGAGCCCGCGAGCCACAACTACTGAGCCCATGTGCCACAACTACTGAAGCCCGTGTGCCTAGAGCCTGTGCTCCACAACAAGGAGTAGCCCCCACTCGCCGCAACTAGAGAAAGCCTGCGTACAGCACCGAAGACCCAATGCAGCCAAAAAAAAAAAAAGAATCCACCTTCCCACGTACTGTGGGGCAGCTAAGCCCGCACATCACAACTACTGAGCCCGTGCGCTCTAGAGCCTGCACGCCACAACAAAGATCCCACATGCCACAACGAAGATCCCAAGTGCCACAACTAAGACCCGACACAGCCGAATAAGTAAATTTTTAAAATAAATAAAATAAATAAATAAAAAATTAACAAAAAATAGAAGTGGAGAGATGAGCCTCGCGGAGGTTACACAACTTCCCCAAATTGCCCACAGGCACAGAGTTTGTAAGAGACTTGGGATTAGAATAAAGGGAAAGAATCTGACAGTTTATTATTTTTATGATCATTTTAGCTCCATTTCAGTAACCTTAGAAATACTCAGCCAACATTCGTGTGAGCTTCCCTCTCACTAGCCCAGAACAAGCCCCAGTTCATGCCAGGGGAGTGGGAAAGAGGTCTACTACCCTCATTTACTCTCCTACTGCTATGTGCAAAGCCAAATGTCAACTGGGCCCTGCTCTCTGCTTATTCACAGTGATCTGCTGATGCCTGCCCTCCACATGGTGCCCAGAGATGGCCATGGTGCAAGGGCTGATCATGGGCCCCAAACCAACAGCGACGAGCAGGAGAGGAAGGCAGTTTTGCTCCCAGCTTGAGTGTTTTTTCTCCTCAACCTCAGAGCAGCATTCAGGTGCTGAGGGAAAGGAGCCTGAATTTTGGAGCCCTGCAGACTGGGATTCAAACCCCAGCCCAACCTTCTGCAAGTTGTGTGAGCTTGGGCAAGCCTTTCAGCCTCTCTGTGGCTTCACTTTCTCCCCCACTAAATGGAGGCCATACCTACCCTGCAGAGGGTTTCAATGCGGTAACGTCAGCCCGCTGTTGCTCAAGCAATAGTAGCCATTTAGTATTGTCCAAACTAAATTCCACCCAAGAAGCAGAGTCATGATTTTTTTTAGGGGGGGCGGTGTACGTGGGTCTCTCACTGCTGTGGCCTCCCCCACCGCGGAGCACAGGCTCTGGACACGCAGGCCCAGCAGCCACGGCCCACGGGCCCAGCCGCTCCGCGGCACGTGGGACCCTCCTGGACTGGGGCAGGAACCCGTGTCCCCTGCATCGGCAGGCGGACTCTCAACCACTGTGCCACCAGGGAAGCCCCAGAGTCACGATTTTTTAAGCCGTGAACTAACAAGTGTTTATTAAAGATCCATGTTTTAAGCAGGAAGATAAAGAGAAACCTTGCCCACCCTCTCCAGGCATGAGGGACCCAGGCAGGGAGTAAATAAAACCCGTGGCCATGTGCAACTCTCCTGCAGCTCAAGCATCCGAGATACAGGAAGTGAGATAAAATTCTCCGGAGTGTCTCCAGCTTTGGAGATAAAGACCATGAGTGTGGGCCGATGGAGGCCCCTAGGAGACCCCTAAGGCTGCACCCCAGGTCCCCCTCCCCGGCTTTCTTTCCACTCCCTGTTCCCTTCTCCCTGTTCCCCGGAGTTTGCTTTCTCGCTCGAGCAGGTATTTTCCTTCCCGAGGGCCACCGAGGGCCCCGGGTACCCTCAGGTTATCTGCCCCGGGCCAGCCGGCTCCTCGCCGGACTCTGACCTCACCTCGGCGTCAGTCTTATCAGGTGTGGACAGAACCGTCTCCCCACTCTGGGAGCTCCAAGCCCAGGATTCTCCCCACACCCAGGCAGAGGAGGGCCAGCCACCTCTGGCCCTGAACATGGTGGCCACCTGCCAAACCGGGAGCGACCACAGGGGTCTGCGAGCAAGGCCGTGAGGCCCAGAGTCGGGAGGAAGGGGGAGGTTTACGTAAGTGTTGACAAGGAACAGAGCAGATGCTGAGCTCCACCAAGCAGGAGAGAGGGAGGGGGGCGCGGCAACTCCCGCCTCGGCTCCCCCGGGGGCAACACGCAGAGGGCAGCGGGTCAGGGTGGGAATTCAGGCTCCTCTGGGAACTTGTTTCCTCCCAGGCAGCAGGGAGATCCAGCTGAGCCCAGTCTTCTGAGAAGTGGGTCTTGGAGGACTGGGACAGGAAGTGAGGAGCCCACTGGGGAGCAGGGAGGTGGGGGGGGCCTCTGCTCACAGGTCCATGTCATGGACGCCACTGCTCTGTGTCAGCCCCTACGCCATACAGCAAGGACACTTCATATCCAGGCCGCTCTGGTTTGTTTAGGTTTGTGGCTCAAATACTCCCTGGGGTTCATGGCCCGGGGCTGCCGTCGGGGCAGGGGGTGTTTGATTAGAATTCATTCTATACAGGCTCCTGTGTCCTGCTGCCCCAGACACTGGTTTGTTTGTACCAGGACTCTTGCCTTTGTTGGCCTTGTTAGGGTCTGTCAGTAAATGATAACTCATTTGAACTGTCCCCAGAATCACAGCTGTGTACTCGCCGGAAGCTTCTCATGTCAGTGTTTTCACTTTCTAGTGCTTGGAAGAGAGGCGGGGGCAGAGCGCCCCTCACCGTGGTGTCCTGGGCGGTTGAAGGCCAGGTGAGCTGCACAGACTCAAGAGGGCTCATTCCTGGCAGGTTTGCCCTTGTCAGCAGAAGAGACAGGTAGGGACACTGTGGGGATATGCAGCTGCACAGCTGTGGCCCACAGAAAAGAGGCAGCCCGAGGAACAGAAAGCTTGTCCTTCCCTACAGCTTGCGTTCCGTGTGGTGCCCCACTGTGCTTGTACCCTGGGAACAAAGCTAGGAATTTGTCCTCCAGAAATACCCCCATGTGTACCGACGATGGAGTTCATAGCAGAAGACTGGAAACAATCGAAATGCCATCAACAAAGGCCTGATCAAGAAATGTATGGTGTGTGTATACAATGGCACGCTGTAAAGAAAGCTCCTTGTGCACTGGTAGGAAATGATCTCCAAAATACAGTTACGTCCAACAAATATGACTAGGTTAGGAACTGTATGTTATTGTTTGTTTAAAAAAAGAGGGGAGGGGCTTCCCTGGTGGCACAGTGGTTGAGAGTCCGCCTGCCGATGCAGGGGACACAGGTTCGTGCCCCGGTCCGGGAAGATCCCACATGCCGTGGAGCGGCTGGGCCCGTGAGCCATGGCCGCTGAGCCTGCACGTCCGGAGCCTGTGCTCCACAACGGGAGAGGCCACAACAGTGAGAGGCCCGCGTACCGCAAAAAAAAAAGAAAAAAAGAGGGGAGTGGGGAAGGGAGAACATGTATCTATATGCTTGTTTATGCACGGACTGTCTTGGAAGGCTACACGAGCTGCTAGTATTATATCCCCTGGGAAGGAATGTTCCCCGGGCGGGTGGGAGAGCTGGAAGGTAGCCGTTGACTTGTGCTGTACAGCAACCCAGGCCAAACTTAGTAGCTGAAAACCATCACCATTTTACCCAGTTCACATATATGTGGGTTGGCTCTAGTGGGGCTTCTGCACATGACAACAGAGTCCCTAGGAGCAGGAGGGGGAGCCTAGTGCACAAACACTTTCAAGCCTTTACCTGCGTGACGTTGGCTAAAGTCCCCTTGGCCAAAGCAATTCACACAACCAAGCCCAAATTCAAGGTAGAGAAATGGACTCCATGTTTTTGTTTTTTTGTTTCTGGGGGTTTTTTTGGCCACGCTTCTTGGGATCTCCCTGACCAGGGATTGAACCCAGGCTCTTGGCAGTGAAAGCACAGAATCCTAACCCCTGGACCGCCAGGGAATTCCCCACTCCGTGTGTTACCGGGAGGAGCTACAAAATGCAGTGGACATCAATCCACCACACAGTGAGGCAGAGGCAAGGACGGAGGGAGCGCCTTTCTCTTTGTAGCTTTTCGTACTTTTTAAATTTGAGTCGTGCCAATACACCCTCCTCAAAAAGAAGTAAAAAAATTTGAAATTTAAATAGATTCCCTGAGACTGGCTTTGAAATAATCCAGTTGTTGAAGGAAACATGGGAGGGAGAGAAGAGGTGGAGATACAAGTGAGACAGGACCAGCTGTGAGTCGATAGCTGCGGAAGCTCGATGATGAATGAATGAGACTCGTAGTGCTCTGCTACGCTGTGAATGTGGAAACTTCCTGCAACAGAACGTTTTTTAAATAAAAGTAAAGCAGGACTAATACCCAAAACTCAAGCTGATTAAAGCTCACTTCCATGGTGAGAGCATTGGCTGCGTCATCCTCTCTCGCCTTCCCAACCGCCCCGGAGGCGGGGACTGTTTGCGCCCTGACTGCGGCCTTCCTGAGGGTGCTGACTGCAGAGGTCAGCTGCAGAGTGGGCCCACAGGGCAGCCCCGAGCAGAGACACTGGGTCTTGAGGAATTGTCTGAGAGCAGGGAAGAAAGGAGCCTCAGGGAGCTGCCTCCACAGCGTGGGCAGGACTAGAGGCTGAAAAATCCAAGAGATGGGGTGGTATTGGTGGTGGCAGGGGAGGGGCTCTTTCTGAACCACGTACGGAGCTTCTGAGGGTGGGGAGCGAGAAGGGAGCCTTTCCGGGGATTCCAGACAAAATGTATAGAGCGTGTGGGCACATCCGAAGGAAAATAGCTCAGTGAGAAAGGTACGTTTTCCTGCCTCTTCTTCGTCACTCAGGATGGCCACATGTGTGCGCTGGCGGTGTGCCCAGGGTGAACCTTGAGCCGCCCACGTGGCCTGGGCCCGGCTCTGAGGGCCCCCAGCTTGGAGCAGCTCTGAGAATGCTAAGCGCCCCAGGCTTCCTTTCTGTGGGCAGACAGGGAGGTCTTTCACCATCTCTACACAGTCCTGTGGAGGCCCTAGCTAACCCTGAGAACTTTCTCCTCTGTTCCAAATGTCTACTAAGAGGCAGTTACCAGAGGTTCTACCCTCTGAGGCCACGCTCACTCGCTTTCGTGCACATGCCTGTGAATGCCTGTGTGTGCATCTCCTGTGGCCACTACAGGACAGGGACGTGAGGGACATGACCGTGGCACTTTCTAGGCATCCAACTGTGTCCCCTACCCCACCTCCAGGCCAGGTTAGTTGACCCTCCCGCTCATCGTGCCCTACACCTATCTCTATTGCTGGATTCCCACATAGCTTAAACTTGTTCCTCACTAGTTAGAGACCTAGTAGTAAAGAATTGCTGTTCCATTTTGAACTACGGTAATGGTGTTGTGGTTATGTTTTGTTTTGTCTTTTTATTGAAGTACGATGTATACACTGAAACAAACCATATGTGTTCAGCTGATGAATTTTTTTAAAGGGGAAACACCCAAATTGCCAGCCTGCGGATCAAGAAACAGACCACTGCAAGCATTATAGGATGTTCTTTAAAGAAGAAACATTGTTTTTTTAGTAATACATTCTTAAACATCTACAGATGAAATGATATGATGTCTTTGGTTTGCTTCAAAATAATCTGCAGTTGAGGAAAGGTACAGATTAAACAAGGTTGATAATTATTGAAGCTGAGTAATGTTTACATACAGGTTTTCTGTCTCTCTCTCTCTCTCTCTCTCATACACACACACACACACACACACACACACACACACACACACACTTAAAATTTCCATGATAAAATGTTTAAAACAATCACTGTGGAGCCCTGGCTTCGCCTCAACCCAGTGACTGTGAGAAGGCATGAGGTAATAGCTGAGCAGGTGGGGTGAGGAATGTCTCTTTGGTATATTAGTTGCTCATCAAGAATCTAAGCGTCTAATGGGTTTAATATGCAAATTATTATTTTTTAAATGGGTTTTCAGGTGCCTGTCTCCTCTGTGTAACTGAGAGCTCCCTCCACGTGCTGGGCTTTATTCGTGTCTGTATCCCTGACCCTTAGCACAGTGCCTGGCACATAATAGGTGCTCATAAGCATTTGCTGAGCAAGTGAAAGCTTGAATTCATATCTTCCACAAGGCCTGACGCAGCCCCAAGATGGCACAGGTGCACAAAGTGCTTCATAACTTGAACTGAAATCAATACTACCAACCTCTCTTTCTTCTTTGCAGCTGCTTTCAAACAATAAATTATTCAAATCCTAAACTGTCAGAATTGAGAGGGACTCAAGAGACCACTGTCTACAAACTTCTCATATGATAGATGAGGAAACCAAAGTGCAAAGAAGAAAGTGACCTTTTCAAGGTCACACAGCTGGTAGGGACCGAGCCTGAATCGGAACTCAGGCTCCTAGAGCCCAGGCTGGCCTCTTTGTGTTCTACCATCCAGCTCCACAGCTGTGAATTCGACACGTACCCACAATTCTATTTTCACAGGTAAAGAAAGAGAACTTCAAAGAAGTAACTAGAATTTTCTCACGGTCTTGGGTTATCGTGACTCCATAGCTTTCTCCAGAACGGTGTTCTCCACATTGTATTTTGTCTCTTACTTCAAGAAAACTTAAAATTCGAAAACCTTAATTTTCAAAACAAACAGAGGGGTGATTATTCTCATTAGAAACGGCTTTGGCGCACATTTCTTTTAAAGAGGTGAACTCTCTCAAGTGTCTCTGAAACATGAGTCAGTTTCTAACAATTCCATCTGCATCCAGCTTGTTAGGAATGAAGCAACTGAATAAAATCAGGCACAGCCCGAGCCACAGCCTCACAGCCCTGTCATGTCAAGTGTCACGAGGGCACTTTCAACATACCCAAGCCAAAAAATAAACAAATCAATCAGAGATAACACACCAAGAGTGGAAATAAATGGAAAACACACACACACACACACACACACACACACACACGAGGAAAAAAAATCAAGCACTTCATAACATATCTTTTTAAAAACATATGTTGATTTAAAGAAGTTTTTAAATTAAAATATTAGGATAATTTTGCCTTATAGTTTAATTTTGTTGGCACTAAAAACAGCATAACTCTAGTGATCTTTTGTGTCACTCATGTATTCATGTTCTGGGCTTTTCCATGCAAAAGTATTTTGCAGCTTTGCCCAGTACTTCTTTCAAGAATCTTGTGACACTTCCATCCCCTGACCCAACAGGGGCGGCCAGATGTCTTTGCTGTTAAGAGGATTACTGAGATGTTCTCCTTTATATAATCCAGAAGACTGGGAATAACAGGAAAGAGCAAATAAGAGATGTCAAGGAGAGAGGTTACAAGCAAGGGCTGCTCTTCAAAGATGCTCTCTAAGCAAGGAGAGGTCAAAAAATGTTTTAACGGACACTGATAAAGCAGGGGCTCGGGAAGCTGGGTACCCGGCGCCAGTTTCCTAGGCAAGCAGAGGGGTTAGCTTACATCCTCCATTAAGGGTTAAGCTTTAAGCCCAAGAGCTTTGCGTGAGTCAGGGCCAGAGCCTGGTGAAGAAAGGAGACACCTTATCTCTAATCAGCCTGGCCTCAAAATAGCTCTCTCTTCCCTCGGGCAGAGACCCGTCATCCCTGCACAGCACAGCACAGCACAGCAGTGTGGAGGTGCCCCAGCCCACTGAGTCAGAAAGTCAATGAGTGTGCTTTATTCATCTCTTGCACAAGTTAGAGCTCTCTGGGTGAAGCATTGCAAAATTTAGCAGCCTTCAAGATGGCTTGACTAGAATCAGGATGTTCCAGTCAGGAAGGACCTTACAATTTACCTGGATCAACCGGTCATTTTACAGATGGATAAACTGAGACCCAGCGAGAAGAAATGATTTGCACAAGAAAACACAGGGAGTCCATGGCTGGGCCAAAGGCGAAAACCTGGAACTAGAGCAGACATTCTCTTTCCCTGGCAGTGCTGCTGTACTTGTCTGAAAAAATGAATGAAACACTCATGCCCCCCGGTCAATTTTCCTTCCATTGTTAAGGAAATCATTTCCAGTGCTCCGAGAGCTTCCAAGTCAACACTCTCACAGGCATCTGTTGTTAAACTCTTCCATCGTGAGTTTCTCAAACTTCATCTTCTATCTTCATTATCCAGGCAGCTTTACTTTTGAGGTTCTGTATATGGGATGCCACGGTGGTTTTTCCCCCACCCAGGCTGCTGGAAGAGAATGTTACAAATGGGTAATTGAAGGACTCGGGGAGTTGCTTAGAATGGGGTCAGACAAAAATGCCCACCCGCCTCATGAGCGGCTCACCCCTGCCGAGGGTTATGACTCACAGCTAGGGACGTGCCCTCCCAGGGGCCATCTGTGAGATGGCACAGCTGAAACATTCCTGCTGCCACGCTTCCTACACGGCCATTTGCATACTGTGCCCTTTTGTGCAGCCGCTACACAGTATGGGCTCTGTCGAGAGCTGTAGGAGGCACACAAGTTCTAAGCAGGGAAGGGGCCAAGCCTGGGGCTTACAGATGCTGCTGGAAACTGCGCAAAGTAATGGGATGTAGAATGGGGACGAAGGGCTGGAGTGTGCAGTTAGGAAATGCCTGGCTCCATCGAGCTTTACGCAGTTTTGTTTCAGGTTGTCACCATCCAGGACTTTGTGTCTGAGACCAAAGAGGAATAAAGCGCTGAGGCAGAAATTGAATTTCTCCATGGTTGTCATCTCTTACATGTTCCCAGTTATTTCTTGCATGAGTCACTTGGCTGGACTTATCACAGCTTTTAGGTGGAAAGTGGACCCTAGTTGTTCCTCATATGTGGCATTTATTTTCTTCTAGATAGGCTCCAAGCTACTTCCCATAAGGCCCAAGGCTTTGGAATTCCCCTAGGGCCTCCCACTATAGCGCTGGGCACACAGCAGGTGCTTAATAAATATTTAATAACTATGTCCTATGGGTCAGCATCACAGTTCTACACTCACTTTGTCCTAAAGCCAGATCATGCCATGAAGGCCTTCATTTTACTCATGAGAAGGCAAAGGGCAAAGACAAATGATCATCCAGGGTTTACACATATTCAATGGCAGAGCCAGGCCTCAATCCCAGGTCTTTTGAAACTAAATCCAGTCCATCTATCTGTCTATCATTTATCATAGTATGGAGACAAAAAATATTATGCTAAAGAACTTTAAGCTAAAGTTAGTGAAAAGGGAAATAGTATTAGCTCATTGCTTGAGGGGTCTTAAAATTGTCATGACAAATTTTTAAAAAGGATATTTTAACTAATATATCCTTAGCTTATTACATGAGTTACATGAACATTCTCAAACATTCATGTAATTATAAAAGTATTTCTTTCCTAGCAGGAGTTCAATCATAATCAATTGTTTTATCAGAATAAAAATGTTTCCTTTTTAGCTGAAGATCTAAAAGTTGGATGCAAATTAATGCCTAGTGAGATTAATCTCTCTCTATGAGGTAAGGTCTTATTGTTCTAATATCAACCCAACATGGATTTTGAACTTCTCAGTAACATTCATATTCATGTTCAAAGACTATCCTATCAAAGGAATATCAACAAGTATTCAGTGGGTGCCTACTGGTTGCACTGCATGGTTCTGACTGGCCTTTAAGTTTGGCCATTAACTAACTAGCTTTGAGACCTTAGGTACATTCTAAAGGACCCAACATTTTTGAATGTCAACTGTGTGCCAGGAACCTTGAAACACACTTTACATATGTTATTTCATTTAATCTTCATGACAATCTTATGATTTACAAATGAGGACTCTGAGGAGGAGAAAGGTCATTAACCTAATGAAAATCACACTGCTAATAAATGGCAAAGCTGGGATTTGACCCAGATATGAGTGACTCTAAAGCCCATATTTTTCCTGCTATACCAGAGCTTCTCAATCCTAGGTCATATTAGTATCACCTAAGGAACTGTTAAATAATACAGATGGCTTGGGTCCCACCACAGACCAATGGCATCAGAATATGTGGGGGTAGAACCTGGATTTCTAAAAATCCCTAGATGATTATAATATGCAACTAGGGTTAAGAACCACTGTATGAGGTACACTGAGCTTCAGTTTCTTCAAGAAGAAGTTTAGATGGACAGCTCTAAGCTCATATCTACTTCTGTAGTCTAATTCTGTAGTCACCACGTCTACTTCTGTAGTCACCAAAACTGTGGTGACAGTTGTGGGGGACGCATTGCTCCTTGAGAAGTCCCAATGTACTGGGAGTAAGCAGCTGTTACCCACCCTGCCAGGTACTCCCCCAACTTTATACTTCAGTGTAGGCTCTGAGTAAAGCTAGTTAAACATCCAGGGATAAGACTTTAAAGTATACAATTATTTCATGTATTTTTGAAATTTCATCTATTTATTTATTTATTTATATTATTCAGAACAAGGCCCTAACTCTAAATAGATTCCCCATGCCATCTTTCCCTTTCTGTCTCCTTTTCAGGTATTTTCATAGTTATTCGTTGAAATCCCTATTGCTCCAAACTATCTTAATGCTACTTCTGTACATCATTATATCAAAAAGTCTTTTGAAATTGTTCACAAACTTTGACCCAGAGTTCCTCTTCTGGAAATCTATTCTAAGGAGGTAAACAGCAGAAAAAGCTTTATGAAGATGTTCATTTCAGTATTATTTATTATAGTAGAACATTGGAAACCACTCATACGTCTAATAGCAGGGGAATGAGTTAGTAAAATATGGTATAGCCTACTAAATGGTGAAATAGCCATCCCAAATGATCTTTACATACAGACTTTTAAATGATGTGGAAAAATACTAACACTTATGATACTGAATAAAAAATGTAGGGCCTACCAAATTACACAGAGTTAATCTATGAGTGAAAAATGACATGGAGTTGAGTAATCTCAACTATGTACGTCATTGAACCAAACTTGGGTCTGCTTGCCCACGTGCAGTAAAGCCAATTAACTGACACCAGGTTGTGGTGAGGGAAAGTGCAGCATTTATTGCAGGGTGCTGTACAGAGTCCAGGACAGCTAGTGCTCAAAAAGCCCAAACTCCCTGATGGGTTTCAGCAAAGCGTTTTTAAAGGCAAGGTGAGGGAGGGGAGTCCCAGGGTACTTCATCCGCTTGTGCACAATCCTCTGATTGGTTGCCGGTGAGGTAACAGGGCTGAGTCACAGGGGTTAATATAATCAACCCTTAGAGGCCAGTAGGCCTGGGGGCTATGTGCTCATTATCATCAACTAGGTAATTTCTTCCATTTGGTGGGGGTTTTAGTCTCTGTAAAGCAGCTCAGGAAATGTGCATCAGATACTATTATCTAGGTACTTCAGAGAGGAGCTACAGCAGAGGATATGGGGGAGGGGAAGGCCCCATAGGGTCCTGCTCTATTACATGTACTTATTTTTATACATAGAAAAATGAAGAAAAATACTCAGGCAAAGGTTAAAATACCTGAAATTGTTTTCACCATCAACCCAATTCTAAATGTCTGGAGAAGAGAATATAAGTGGTTCTGGGGACTTCCCTGGGGGTCCAGTGGTTAAGACTCCCGTGTTCCCAATGCAGGGGGCATGGAGTCCATCCCTGGTGGGGGAACTAACATCCTGTATGCCCTGTGGTGCAGCAAAAAAAAAAAAAGAGAGAAAGAAATTTAAAAAGTAGTTCTAAAACAGGCCCTGTCCAGAAAATCTTACATTTGGCCCTTGGCCTACAGGCCTATGTGGACATAGGACTTATAAGCATTAGAGTAGAAACATGAAACCACAGGTCAAATAATTCTTTTAGGTATGGGAAGCAAAGATCCCTTTAAAATTAGAATCAATATAAGGGAAGAGAAACTGAGAAAACCTACTGGCCCAAATCAACTCTAATCTAGGAAGGCTGTTAAGAAGGAAATGGGATTCACAGGTGAGTTAACTTAGGACAACCAAGGCTCCCATTTTCTAAGTATTTTCACATCCCTCTAATGCGGGTAGGACGCTTAGTGTTGGGCTTGGCCCCATCTCACTGATGAGGAAGCCAGAGCCTCAAGAAGATGCAGGGACTCGTTGGGTGTCACGGCGGCGGCAGCGCGCGGTCCAGACCCGAAGCTCCGTCCTCTGCCGCCACCGCGGGCCGAGACGGGCGTCGGGAGGAAGGCAGAGGCCCCGCCGCGGCTTTGTACCGGGGGTCCCGCTGCCGGCTGGGACTTTAGACGTTATCAGCTTGTCAGAAGCAAGGTAGGCCCCGCGGGCAGGAATCCGAAACCGGCTGGGGCGTGTGGTTGACGGGCTGGGGCCCGAGGGTCACCCACCGCGGGAGGGACTACCTAGCGTTCAGGCCTCCTGTCCCGTCTCCGCCCTGACGGCCGCAGGCGGGCCTTGACCTTGCCTGGGCTCGTCGTGGGCCCCGCGTGCCTGTGTTCCTGTGCTTCGGTGTCTGGTTTTCCCTCTCTGACAAATTGAACCTTGTACTTTTTGCAAACGACCTGTGTTTGTTCAGCAATCGACCAGCAGCGGGAAAATTGCAGGCGGCGGCCGGGTTTGTGGAGGGCTTTCCAGATGCCAGGAGGTCCTGGGGGCCCTCCAGGCCTTCAAGTCAGCTGGTGACTTGAGCTGAACCCCAGGTGGCTGCCCTAAACTGAGGGTTCCTAAAGCTTCCTTAGGCCAAGATTTGTAATGAAGGATGTCCTAGGCCACAATGCAGTGACCATCTAGTATACTTTGACCATCTGAAAGCCCTCTTTAGCCTTAAGAAGCAAATATATTTAATGATGATAATGATGGTAATACATTTAGGAAGACTATGGTGATTCTTTTGTCCTTAGCTTCTGTCTCCCCCTGCTTCTTTTAAATGCAAAACAGGTCCCCTTTTTGCTGTTGTTAGCTTCAGAAACCAAAGCAAGCTATTCCAGCTTTTGTTCAAAATAGGGCTTAATCCACAATGGAGGTTTTGTTTTTCTAGATTTGAAAATCTATTTGGAATTTACACAAATGGCTTTCACCTCAACACCTTTTGTCCAAATAGAAACACAAAACTGTACTTCTCTTTCCTTCCACACACTGCATTTCCCGATATCTTGCGTACACATCAAATTGTTCGTCCTTAAACACTCTTATTAAAGAGCTATTAAATGCTGCTCTCTAATAATGTTTATCTTTGCATTTAAAAAGGGAGTTACATGTTGCCAAGACAATCGGCAAGGGTAATATGTAAGGTACTTGGCAATTCTCTAAACTTTTCCTTCTCTGGAATCACAAGGTTCTCTTCCTGGATTAGATTACTCTGGTACTCAATAGAGATGTGTTCTCAGATCGTTTAACATCATGCCCCTAAGCTTTTATCCGATGTCATTTTAAGAAATGGTCAGGTGAAGAACAACTTTAAATTCTCTGTAAAACTGCCATAGACATTCATTATGTTGCTGAATATAAAAAAAAAAAAAAACCCTTGCAAATAGTTTCCACTTGTACTTCAGGACTAAGATAAAGTTTGGCTGTGTTTTCTTTTATCAATTAATGAAAGCCGCGGAAGGCATCCTACAGTTCTTTTTGCCTTCAGCGCCAGGAATCTCAGAGCTTCGTTTTCTGCTCCATCTCAAGAATCCCTCCTAACCTAGCTTTTCTGGATTAATTCCCATTCTATGACCCCTTTTCCCCAACCACCACCAGATTTTGCTTTTTCTGACTTATTTATACCGTCTTTGTTCATATTTTTTTTTATGATCCCCTCGAAACTTCCCAGAAGTGAGAGGATATAAAAATTAGTTATTCTAGATTGCCTCAAAATGTTCTTTCAATCTGCCTTCAACACTGTCTTCTATCTTTTTTAATTTTGTTGTCTGTTCAGGTGACATTCACTTTCAAGACTACCAAAGGCCTACCCAGAGTTGTGTACAGCCCCAGCGACCCTTAGCTCTGCTCCTCTCTCTTCATTCAAGAAAGAGAGCTAGTCGTATGTATTACTGTTTCGAGTGAGTCACTCACAAGCCTCAGTACTTTTTTTTAAATTAGTAACAACTGACACACAGCACACCTTGCAGCTCTGGGGGCCTCACCCAGCGCCCGGACCCTGGGTGCAGTGCAGCTGGGACACCGCAGCTCATGAGTCATTCCTTATTTTCCCTCAAGTGGTAGCACAGATTTCCTTAACTCAAGTGTGCTCAACTCATTGTCCAAGAAAGCCTGACATCTGTGCTTCCTTCCACACCGCAGGAAAACTTTCTCATTTCCCTAGAATTTATTTGCCAGCTGTGAGGGAAGGAGTATTAGCAAAGTTACTCAGGAAGCAACTGGGAAAAACTCTTGGGGTTCTGAGGACATTTAGAGGAATGGCTGATGGAGAAGGGAAGGAGAATAAACATTTCTTGAGCCTCAGCTGTGGGCCAGACACCATATATGTCGAGTACTAGGCAAACTTTTTTAACCTTCCCTGCAGGACTCTGAGGGCGGCACATTTATACTCATCTTCCAGATGAGAAAAAAAGCTCGGAAGGGCTAAGGGACTTGCTCAAGTTACATCACTATTAAGTGCTGAGTCCCGGATTCTAAGCCAGTTTGATAGATGATGGGGCTCATTCCATGTTCACTGTGAATTCTGCTCTCAGAGAGCAAGACTGTTAATAAACACCACGAACTGAGGACGCAGGGTCCTATAGTGCAGGCCTCAGGCAGGGGCTCTGAGACCAGGGTGCCTGGGTTCAAAGCCCAGCCCTGTCACCAGGTGCATGACCTTGGACAGATTACTTAGCCTCACGGGCCGCCTGTTTCATACATCTACAAAATGGGTACAGTTGTTGTGAGAAGCAAAGTAGTTAATCCTGGCACAGTGTCCGCCTTCAATAGGTGTTATTTGTCATTCCCCAGTTCTACCCCCAGTGTTATTTTATTGCTGCTTTCTTGCCCAAATGATGGTGTTTTTATGTCTGCCTATGTTAAGAAATCATTTACTTGGAATGGTAGATCTTGATAGTGGGGTCATCTTTGGAACTGCCTAGGTAGGTTTTAAAATATTGATGCCTGTTTCCCACCCCTAGAAATCCGGATTCAGTTGATCTGGGGAGTAGCCTAGGCAGGGGGAAGAAGGTTCTTAGTGGTTCTTAAAGTGTGATCCCTGGACCCGCAGCTCAGTATAACCTCAGAGCTTGCTTGTTGAAAACATAAATTCCCAGGCTCCACCCTGGACCTATTGAATCAGATTCTTGGGGAGCAGAACTCAGCAAAACAGGTCTTCTGGGTGATCTGGCATCCATGAAAGTCTGAGAGCCAGTGCTCTAAGGGGAGGCAGAGCCCTGAGATAACCTCATCCTAAATACAAGGCCTGGAGACTGAGACTGACCTAGAGGACCTATGTATTCATTTACACTGAACAGTGAACCACTAGTACACTAGTCTCCCTAGAACCCTAATATGCTGTGACTCGATCAACCCATCCTCTCCCAGCCCCAAGGAAAGCCAGGTCCCCACCAGAAGTCTCTTTATTAAATGTCGAAGGACATCAAACTAAACTAGCCCAATTTGCACATTTCATGATGGGGATCATGAAACCATGAACCAAAAATGTTGAATTCCTCTGAATCCACATTACCAAGAGTCCATTGGCTACAGCCCCTCCCCTCATATCAGAGTAGCCTGCCATAGGCCTGTGGGCCCTAAAACTCCCTCCCCTCTTCTGGGCACTGAGGGACGGGTACTGCTGTCCTTTGCCTTGGTTACTCTCCTTTTTCTTTGCTCCCGCCACCCTGCCCCCTCTCCCATAATCGGTGCGATCTGTCTTTTATTAATACACTGCAGAAGGTTTTAGTTGGATATTGCAGTCCATAGAGCTACTCCGTCCCTTCTAGTGACTCTGTATAACTCTGTTTTGACACCTGACATGATGCCCCGACACTCTCAGAGGCATGGATGTCTATTTCCCTCTTTTCCTTACAGGCAACTCCCAGAGCACTCAGAATTCTTCGGACCCTGTGTCTTGTTCCTGCTCCTTTAGCCATCATTAGTCTCTTTTGAAAATAAGAAGTGTTTGCATTAAGCTTTTGCCTTCAGTGTCTGTCCAGATTCTGTGGAACTTGTGATCAGAAGATGTCTCTCCAATGTCATACAATGTATCTTTCGTCATCTGATTAAAAGAGAAAGGCCATTGTAGCTTGGAGTGAAACAAACGCCATCTGTGCATCTTTGGTGGTGTAACTTCTCACAGGAAAAACACTCATGTTTTTCTCATGCCTCATGGAACTATCCACGGAGAAGCTTGTAGTAAAACTATACTTTTTTCTAAATGATTCATTTACTTCTAGATTGCTTTGCCTCAGCTTCGCAAGTGAATGAGCAACAGAATCGTGAAAGCAAGGACGAAGGAACAACAGCAGAGCGTGGGTGGGGGGAGCAGAAGAGAGAAGGTGTGAATGAATTAGCAGGGAGGCGGGGAAAGGAGGCAGAGGGAGAGAGGGATCCAGGAGTATCCAAACTCTAGGCCAAGGAGAGGTTACTGCAGACGGGTGTTAAACTTAGTCTCAGCAATAGAGGCGAAAAGGAAAACAAGACATTCTGTTGCTTGCTCTGTAGCAGGATGTTAAGGGGGGGCTTTTCCTCCTGCTGCAGAATCTCAGCCGATCCCTTAAAGCTAAAAACAAGGGGTATTATGCGGCCATTCCACATTCTATGGAGGGCAGAAGACCATCCACACAGAACTTACTAAGCAGTGACCCGTAAAATGGAGCTCAGTGACCCTGAGCCCATCCCCGTGGGATGTGGGGAGGAGGGGAGGGGTTTGATGAGGAAGACAAGAGTGGTGAGTTGTCAGTGCGCTGAGAACATGACTCTTGACCTCAAGCCAAGTGGAGGGAGCTCCCAGAGAACCACTGGGAGAAGGTGGGGTGCCCCCAGGAGGGGAGGAGGGGAGATGGACATCTTGTCTCCTGGCTGGTCCAAGCAGAGCCGTGGAAATGCTGTGCCCCACGCTGTCACAGGACTGGGACAGAATGTGGGAGAGACATCTCAGGAGAGCTTGACCTGCGTCCCCAGGTGTTTAGGAGGGCCGGACCCCGACTGTCATAATGTCTGTAGTATACACTGAAATGCTTCTGACTAGGCAGGGTGACGCGGTGTGTGTTAAACTGTGCCCTTCCGCACACTCTAGAGGCAGCTACCACAGGAGGCTATACAGTTATCTCTACCTTTGAACAATAGCAGAGGCTTTGCTAATTAGCATAATGAGCATAATAAAATGGATTTTATTTTGTGAAATTAACAGGGCTGGAGTTATGTGGATTGGTCAAGTGTTTGCGACTCTCCTCACACTTGTGTGAACTGAGTGTGGATCTAGGGGCCTGTAGCCTGTACCCTAAAAGGCACCAGAGGTTTGATCCCTAAAGGGTCCTTTGGCTAGCAGTTGGTTCGAAGGAATCTGGTCGTCTGATGTGCTAAACCTGTAGTTTATTTGAACCTTACCTCTACAACACTGTGACGTTTCCCTTGAGTGGGTCTCTTGTGCAAAGACAGAGAGCTTTCATGAGAACCTAATAGCAGAGTTGTGAAGAAATAATCCACCTCACCTACTTCTATAGATCAGCAGCTGCTATTACCTCCCACAAATAACCCAATGGTCGTGCCAGGCCAGATTGGCCAGGATGGTTCATAACACTGAAACTGACCTGGAAAAATCTAAAGGTGAGACCCTGGCTAGAGCTGCCTGGGACAGGAGAGTGGAGAGGAAGGGCCGAGTGAGGGTGGCCTGCAGGTGCAGTGCTGGGTGAAGCAAAGAAGTATGTTCACTGTGGTCAAGTGGAGACTTGGCAGGCGCCCCCACCCAAGAAGATGGAGTGCAACACTTCTGATAGAAAGTCAGGTTCTTTCCGGGCACATGGTGGGTGGAGGGACTGACGGAAGAGTTTGGTAGGAGAGGGCCAAGGGTTGGGACACTTTGCTGGAGACCCATGTGGTTGGAGATCTCCAAAACGCTCCTTGAGCAAGGAGCAGTCATTTGGACATCAGCCACTTCTGAGTCTGTGAAATCGACCTGCCTCTTGCCTCCCCACCTTGGGAGCGGGAGCCGGCAAAGTGAGTGGCAGACAGTAGGAAAGTCAGGTGGGAGACCAGTCAGAAAGCCAACCACCTTTGTGCCCAATGCCCGGCTCTGCACGTCTGCAGGCTTCAGATGGGGAAAGCTTCCAATTAGATGAGAGCTTAAAGCTCAGATGGGAGACTGGACTGGCCTTCCATACCTAAAAATGAGATGTTTCTTAATACCAGAAAGTGACTGAAAAAGCTTTAGGATACGCCCCACATTTCACCCCCGAAAGCTGAAGAAATAATTCAACAGAGGGGGCTTAAAAGGGTGCTGATGAGAGGAAAATTGTTTATTTTTTATATCCAACTGAGTCCAACTTGATCAAGTATGTACAACTCTCACTGAAGAAAAGGGACTTCATATTTTTATTGTAACCTTCCAAATTATGTTTATATCACATTAAGTAGACATCCAGGGGTGGCAAATAGTTTTCAAACATAATCTTTAAAGCCACCGACTGAATAGCAGTGGGAAGGAGGGGTAAGGAGACATGTGTCAGTTACCCATTGCTGCTATAACAAATTACCACAAACTTACTGGCGTATAGCGACACAAATTTATTATTTTACAGTTCTGGAGGTCAGAAGTCCGAAATGGGTTTCTCTGCTCTAAAATCAAGGTGCAGGCAGGGCCGATTCCTTCTGGAGGGGCCAGGGAGGAATCTCCTTATTTTTCCAGCTTCTAGACCCCGCACACCTTGGATTGGAGCCCCTTCCCCCATCTTCAAAGCCAGCAGCAGAGCATCTTCCAATCTCTCTGACTCTGCCTCTCCTGCCTCCTTTCACTTATAAGGATCCTTATGTCTGTGGGATTATCACCCAGATAATCCAGAATGATCTTTCACCTCAAGATCCTTAACTTAATCATACCTGCAGAGTCCTTTCTGCCATGTAAGGTGATATATTCACAGGTTCCCGGGACTAGAGGGTGGACGTCTGTGGAGCGAGGGCAGGCGGCATTATTCCGCCTGCCACCGCACAGGCACAGGAGCTGGCCTGTGGTTCATCTCTCAGAGGACCCCTCACCCTGGCCTACTGGTGAGCCGGGCAAAACGGTGGCCTCGAGGAAATAACTTCTGTGTAATCTTGGGAAAAGCACGTAATCAGTCCATACTTCAGTTTCTTCATCGGTGAAATAGTGCAATGGGCTCTAAAGCGTCTTCCAAATCTAAACCCTATGCTCCTCTTTTCTTTGGCAAAATAAGCATTTGAAGAAATCTGGTTGCTTAACTCAAGAAGCCAAACTGATGTTTTTCCAGTGCACGCTGCCCAGCCCCCAGCCCCGCCCTGGGCCACGGAGGCTCCGACAGCCCACTGGACGGGAGACTGGGAGAAAGCAGGCAGCCCTTTGCTCTCCCAAAGGCAGAGGAGGGGCCTGGAAGGCACAGGTGGGAGGTTCCGGCTGAGAGACCTCTCCAGGGGGGGAAGGCAATGCGCTGAGTCACTATCAAAGGCCTTGGGTGATGGTGCCAATCTCAGAAATGGCTGCTGACTCAGAGCTGCTCCAGTGGTCCAGGGAAGCCCCAGCAGGATGAGTCACGGCCCTCTTAGGCCTGCTCCTCTCAAGTCGGCACACGGGCTGCCTCTGACCTCCCTGGAGCCTCAGGCTCCTAGAACAGCACGTCTCTAAACACTGAAGATGGATGGAACTTCAGACACCATGTCACAGATATCCTCCCCTGTCACGTGATCTCGAGCTGGTTGTGTTTTGGCTCTCCAGCTACTCGGATAAATTGTAGTGTTTTGGTGGCCCACCTCCCTCGCTGGTTTGGCCTTAAGATTAAGGTTCACTTTGCACCCTCAGCCCCATGGGCCTCAGAGAGGCACCCCAGGTCCTCAGGACTCCTGTAGGCCACCTACACTTTCCATTTTCGAGGTAGTGTCATCTATCAGCAAGAGCTCTGGGCCATAGAGCAGGGAACCAGGGCTTCCCATTCCTGTCCTCTGAGCAGCTCTGGGGCCTTCAGCAAGTCACACCATCCCTTTGGGCCACGTAGGGGTTTGATGATATTTCTTCCAAAGCCCCTTCCAGCAGCCATCTGAGGGGATCAGAATAGATCATCCTGAAAGTCCTCTTTGGTTCTGGAAGTCAGTCATCCTCTGTCACAGAATTCCTGAGTATGGTGAGTCTGGCTTGGCTTGGGGAAAGCCACAGCTACCCCCAAATGCAAGCCTTCCTTGGATTAGCTTTTCCTGTGGCTCTTGACCGCCACATCTGTCCCCCTGCCACGAAGCTCCTGAGCCACAGCCTCTGCACCCAGGCATTCTGCCGAGGGCCCCTTTCCTTTCCTGAGCAGGCTTCTCAGTCCTGCCAGCCTATCTAGGTGATAGGCTAGACTGTCACCTCTACGTGCCAGTCCCCTGGGGGAGGCGGTCAGAGGTGCGACTGTGGAGACCAGAAACTGGGCCGGGACTTATTATTCATCCACGTGACAAGCCTTTCGTTCCTCTTTCATCGTCAGGCCTGCCTAACCAGACCAGCGCTGGGGTCACCGTGTGTGAGAGATGGGAGAGACTCCTGCCTGTGTGGTAACTCCGAGGGCAGGCACTGCCCAGCGGGTGGATGTCACCTCTGCCTCTGGAGCACCCAGGGCCCCCATCCACCCACTCCACCCTTCTAGGGCCTCTGTGTAAGGCCTCGTCCCCCTGCCTCAGGCCCTGCCGCACTTTGCCAAGGTTCCAGAACCATCTTGCCCCCTTTGAACCAAACAGGTGCTCTCTGAAAGAGAACAGGGTTGCCTTTTGCCACATCCATTTCAGAGTCAGCGGGCATCTCATGTTTACCCTTAAAAGAAAAAAGCAATTTTTCTGCTCATCCAACAGGGAGAAGCATGTATTTATGTCATGGGTTTAGGCACCACCCTCACCTCTGCAGAAGGACACAACGCAAATTATGTGTGTGGTAAAGTAGCTTCCCCTGGGGTCCAGGCTCCGTGCAGACGGGGCCTCCAGGAGAGGGTCCGCCCTCCTCCTGGACGTGTGCTCAGCTGCGGGAAGGGAGAAAGGCCTATTGTTCCCGCCGGCCACGTGCTGGGTGTCCCCCCCCCGCCCCCCCGCCCCCCCCCCCCCCCCCCCCCCCCCCCCCCCCCCCGCCACGAGAGGCAGAAAAGCCTCCGGGAGATCGGATCATCTCCTGTCTGGTGTTCTGTTTGGTTTTGTTTCTGGTCTTTCCTTTTTTGCTATACCTCCTGGCCCAGGCCACACAGCCCCACCTCGGCCCCGCGCTTGAGTCCGTCCTGTACCCTGTGCACAGCGAACGCCTTGTGTGCGCCTTTGATGTCCGCACTCAGTTCTGGGGGGAGCGGAGGGAACATCTCTCACCTGCGAGGCTCCCCGGGGGGCCGGGCAGAGCGAGTGAACAAAGGCACGCGGGGTGGGGCTGGGGTGGGGGGCAGGGCCTGGGTCGCAATGCAGGGTCACCCCTCCTCCCCGACGCCGGGATGGGAACGGGGGCTGCTGCTCCCCGGTGAGTGTTGGGATGCGGGACGTGGCAGGGCTGCGCCGCCGGCATCACCAAAGTCTCAGGTCTTCGGAGCACCCAGCCCGCCGAGGCTCCGAGGGAGAGTCTCGCAGGAGGAGCCAGGAAATTCTGGTCGCCCGTCTCTGTCACCGTGTGACCTCGCGCGACCCCGCGCCTCCCAGGGTGAGCCTCTCTGCCCCGAGAGGGGCAGTAAGTCCCGCCCCGCCCGCCTGCTTCCTGGGGCTGAGAGGCGCTAACACAGCCCTCTCCGAGGAAGCGCTGGGAGAAGCAAAAGGCCTTTGTGAGTCAGCGGTGGGAGTCCAGTTGCTCGGTCCTCACCCACGATTTACCCGCCACCCCGGGTCCCATAAGCATCTGGTGAGCTCGTGCTGCCCCCTAGTGGCTAAACCGCTCCTCATAATTCATTTCTCTTTTTTTAAATTTATTTTTTAATAAATTTATTTATTTTTGGCTGCTTTGGGTCTTCGTTGCTGTGCGTGGCTTTCTCTAGTTGCGGCGAGCGGGGGGCTTCTCATCATGGTGGCTTCTCTTGTTGCGGAGCACGGGCTCTAGGCGCGCAGGCTTCAGTAGTTGTGGCATGCGGGTTCAGTAGTTGTGGCTCGTGGGCTCTAGAGCGCAGGTTCAGTAGTTGTGGTGCACGGGCTTAGTTGCTCCTCGGCAGGTGGGATCTGCCCGGACCCGTGTCCTCTGCATTGGCAGGCAGATTCTTAACCACTGCGCCACCAGGGAAGCCCATAATAAGTTTTTTTCCAATTAAATTTCAATCCTCTCAAAATCATCAGAAAAATTAAGGATGAGTATGTAATAATGAACCCAGCGTGGATTCAATCTATTTTTATACCAATGCAGTCATAAAAATATATGTTAAAATATTTTTTAATGGAGGAAGTGGCCCATGAGGGCAAAAGTGCCTAAAGCAGCCCTGGTCCCAAGGTGGGACGCATGTTGGAGCTCGCCCTTCCCCAGGCTGCTACCCGGCTGCTGCCTGCTCCTCCAGGCCCGCGGGGAGCCTGCCCTGGGGACTGATGGTGGCCACTTGCCAAGGCCATCCCCAAAAGGGCCTGTGTTTCCCCCAAGATGATGGAGATAAGATGGAGGAACAGATGGAGAAAGCAAAGCAACTTGTCTGCTTTTGTTCAGCCTTTAAAAGGCCTTTTAAAAACCCCAAAGATTACAAAATGCCTTGATAAATAGCTACCTTTCTCTTTGCTGATATTGAGACAGCACTAGTTGGCCTGGAGAGAAATTAGGGCTCTTGCATATTAGCAATAACAAGTGACCAATAAAAGTTGGGTTCCCTCTTTATGAGAAGTGTTCTCACAGACTGCTCACAGCAGCCCCAGGTAGCAACTGCCCCTGTTTTCAGATGAGGAATTTGGGGTCTGAAGGGTCACATGCTGGTGAGAGTGGAACCATAGCTTGAACCCAGGGATTCTGGCTTCACACCCTTTGCCCTCGAGTGCTGGGAGTTGAATCACCCCCGCTCTGCATGGTGGAGAGGACAACGCGGCACAAAAAGTCAACAAGCCTTTTTCCCCCATACCTGTGGAATTAGTAATCTAGTCAACACCTGTGGAATTAGTAATCTAGTCAACGGTCACCCTCTAGTTATGATGAATTATCAGCTGAAATCTCGTGCCCTTTCACCTGGTTAAGCCCTTTCCTTTTCCCTTCTCATCTGACAGAGATTCCTTGAGCGCCTCGGACATTCCAGACAGCTCTTCACACCCCTCCCAGGCCTCTTCCCAAGGCTTCAGAGGAGCTTCCTTTTAGACTTAGCCTCCTGGCATTGGGACAGGGATGAAAGGTTGCTGGACTTCTGGAGGCTTCCCTCCATGGCTCCCTCCAGCCCCTCCTCCTAAACAGGCAGGATGATGGGCAGAACTGAAAAGAATGTTGTCAGTTTGGTGCCAAAGTATCATCTTGCTCTGAGGAAGCTAAGCACAACACTGAAAAACGTGGACTGACGGTGGAGCGGCAGGTGGGCAGCCATGTCACAGAGGACTCAGGGACCCAGGAAGGCAGTTGACAACCCATCATAGCTGCTGGGTTTGCTGAGAAGGGCTTCTGACGCCCACAGTGCAGTGAAGTGACACAAAGACTTGCTTCTTTACCCATATGAGGCGTGAAAATTCGAGCAGGCGTGCAGAAAGCCTTCTTCCAGATCTTTCATCTCTGGTGGAACTAAGTGAGATTATATGTGGGTTCTTACACAGGCTAGGAATACTCACATTTCATAAACCTCTCTTGCATACCAGCCCCTGGCCTTTTTGCATATGTCAAATCATTTAACCATTGGAAACCCCTGTGAGGTAGGGATCATCTGCCTGGCTTTACCTATTAGTAAATTGAGGTTCAGAGAGGCTGAGGGATTTGGCCAGGATCACAAAGCTAATTAGGAGAGTATCAATTCAGGGCATGAGATAAGCTCCAGAAAATGTTTTGGTTTTTTTAAATAAATTTATTTTATATATTTATTTTTGGCTGCTTTGGGTCTTCGTTGCTGCACACGGGCTTTCTCTAGTTGCAGCAAATGGGGGCTACTCTTTGTTGCAGTGCGCGGGCCTCTCATTGTAGTGGCTTCTCGTTGCAAAGCACGGGCTCTAGGCCCCTGGGCTTCAGTAGTTGTGGCACGTGGGCTCAGTAGTTGTGACTCACTGGCTCTAGAGTGCAGGCTCAGTAGTTGTGGCTCACGGGCTTAGTTGCTCTGTGGCATGTGGGATCTTCCCGGACCAGGGCTCGAACCTGTGCGTTGGCAGGTGGATTCCTTAACCACTGTGCCACCAGGGAAGCCCTAGCTCCAGAAAATGTTGCACCCTTGAGACCATAGTTTGCCTGACCCAAGACACCTCTGGATACTTTTCTGCTTTGGGGCCGAAGTGAGCCCCTCGTAGCATGTTAGGTTAGTGTGTACGGTCTCCCCACTGATTGGATTTATAAGTTGAGTGATTGGATAACTTAGTTATGCATTTGTGCCCGTCCCTGCTCTGCTCCCTGCAGCCTCCGCCTTTGGCCCAGTTTCCTGTTCCCTGCCTCCACCACACATGAAGGCCGAGTCCCGACTGTCAATCCCAGTGGCCTCATTTGTCTGTCTGCCACAGATGTCTGGGCAGCTATGGGCAGCTGACCAAGATAAGAATGGAAAGTCCATGGGCTTTGGAGCCAGGAGGGCTTGAGTTTAAATTCCACCTCTGCCACATTTTCAGGCAAAACAACTCAGATTTTAGGATAGCGATGGGGATGAGGATGTTAGAGTCAGAACCCTGTGGTCTCAGTTGGCTGCCAAGTAGAGGAGGGGAGGAACCAGGGCCAGCCCTCTCCAGAGCAAGCTGGACCTTCCTGCCCCGAGATGGGTAATGAGCCCACCGCTGGCAGCTGGCAGGCTTCAGCTCAAGGGGTACAATTTCAGGGCCCAAATAAGACTCCGGTGCCTCTGGTTCTCCAAATTCTCTCCCACACAGTGGTCTAAAACTCACTTTTTTTTTTTTTTCGGGGGGGTGGGGTACTCGGGCCTCTCACTGTTGTGGCCTCTCCCGTTGTGGAGCACAGGCTCCGGACGCGCAGGCTCAGCGGCCATGGCTCACGGGCCCAGCCGCTCCGCGGCATGTGGGATCCTCCTGGACCGGGGCACGAACCCGTGTCCCCTGCATCGGCAGGCGGACTCTCAACCACGCGACACCAGGGAAGCCGTAAAACTCACTTTTAAGGCTCAGTGTAACCATCCCTGGGATGGGACCACACTTTACAATGTTAAAGAGAAACAGCATGGGGTTCAGGGGAGCATTTGCGTGGAGCCCATCAGAATCTGTGCTTTACACCTGATCCGTGGCCTGTTTTCTCATCTTTAACGTATAAAGCTAATACTGTATGATGATAAAGCTAATACTATATGATGATGACTAACACTGCTTCTCTCGACGCTTTTTTTTTTTTAATTTTAATTTTTTGTCTACATTGGGTCTTCGTCGCTACATGCGGGCTTTCTCTAGTTGCGGCGAGCGGGGGCTACTCTTGGTTGCGCTGCGTGGGCTTCTCATTGAGGTGGCTTCTCGTTGCGGGACACGGGCTCTAGGCACGCGGGCTTCAGTAGTTGTGGCACGTGGGCTCAGTAGTTGTGACTCGCGGGCTTAGTTGCTCCGCGGCACGTGGGATCCTCCCGGACCAGGGCTTGAACCCGTGTCCCCTGCATTGGCAGGTGGATTCTTAACCACTGCGCCACCACGGAAGCCCCCCGGTGCTTTTTACATAAGTTAACTCCTTCTGTGCTTTCAACAGCCTGATTCCCATTTCCTGGCAAGGCGGGCATGTAGGTCAGATCAGCTGCCCAGGGTCACACAGAGTGAGGAGCAAAGCTGGACTTTGAGCTCAGGCGGCAGAGGGCCTGCTCTTGGCCTCAGGTTCTTATGGGAGTAATGAGACCTTCTGCTCAGGTGACAGGGCAGGATTAAGAGAGACCCTGCAACTGAAGCTTTGGGCACAAAGCACGAACTCAGTTAATGCTGTTTTCCTTCCTGGCCTTTCGGATCTGTGAGGAGGGAGCCATAGCCTACCTCTCTCAGCAAAGGTCTGCCTTGCGCATGTAGGTCCTGGATCAGTCTCTGAAGGAAGAATGAAAGGGCGAGTTTTGACAAGGTGGGTGGCAGGGAGGAGGGGCGGGGGACACCAGAAATAGAGGTGCATATGCGAGGCCGTGGTCAGAGGGCTGAAGCTGTGGCCGGTGCCATGGTTCTCCCAGTGCCTGGCCTGCACACCCAGGTGCCACCACGCTGGCTGCGGGTTCGAGTCCATGAGAAGGGACTTCGGCTCCTACTGCCCCTTACATCATGGCATTAGCCTCAGAGACCCCCTGGCGCCTGGGAGCCCCAAACAGCTGGGAAGCCACTCGTCCCCTTCTAGTGCCGAGAGAGGGCAGAGGCTACTCCTTGGGCTGGCGGTGTGGGCGGTGGGTGGAGCCTGGGGGGCTGGTGTGAGGAAATGGGGCTGTTCTGTTCCAGGCCTAAGATAGCCCAGGCCCACACCCAAGCAGTGGCTGCCCTACCCCTGTTCTGGCCTGAGTCAATGACTGGCAAATGGAGAACCAGAAAGAGGTCTCTGTAGGGGCCAATGGAGACCAGCTCTCTGATGGAAGGACTCCAAGCCCTGCTGGCACAATTCCGCCAGAACCTGGCTTCACCAACCCAGGCAGTCCGGGCAATGGTTACTGAGGTACATTCATCTCTGTTTATCGAGATCACGCGGGCCAAGGCCAGGTGTTCCCCGGGCCAAAACAAGCAGACCTTGACCGGACAACATACCAATGTATTGGTTTCACCATGTTCTCTCTGAATGTCCCTCAGCTCAGTGGATACAGCGTGATCAGGATGGTTTAAGATGACAGATGCACTGCCGCACCCTGCTCTGACATTAGTGTGTGCTCATAGGCACAGCCTGCTTCTCCGATGCACAGGAAGCGGGGCAGGTTTTTTCCACAAAGTGGACTCACTGAATCCCAATGACTTGGATGTTTTGGGAGTGGCTGTTTAAAAAATCCTACCCATGGCTTCAGTTAGCGCTGCTCTTTGTAAGGACAGTCACAACCCCAGACTCTGGGAGGGATTAATCCACTGTCCTTGTTCGGTTTCTTCCCACATAACCAGCTGAACTGAGCTTTTCTTGTTCACGATTTGCCAAGGATAGTGGAGATCCTGCTTCAGTTGCTGGCATTTCAGAAGGGTTCTTGAGATGACAGAACCTTTGCACTCTCGACGTTTTCATCATCGATGAATATTTATGAAGGGCCCACACCGAGGTTGCTTGACGTTCTGAACCTAGATAAGAGGGAAGGTTCTTTAATCAATTGCAAAGGGTGGGGAGGGGTTTACTCAGTCAATTGTGTTTCTTTTATCTTCTGAAAGCCTTCCTTTTCCTGGAAAAAAAAATGTCATTTTGTTTTTGCAAAGGAAAGAGTAAAGCTTTTGCTAATGCATAGTATTCCTTCAATTATCATTTGGGTTTCTGGATAGGGCTTGTTTTCTGAAACCCTCAAATTACCTTATTCCTTTGCACTAAAAATACTTAGAGTCACTTGAACATTGGTTGAACTCCTGACTGTGGCAGCTTGCGAATTCAACAGATGGTTTCATTTTTTCCAACCCGTTCTCTTTCCTTTTTCCACTCCACCCAAGAACAAATCATGCAGACACCACATTGCTGGAGTGAGTCACCAGGGAACCCATCACTGACTGAGTTCGCCGCCTGCGGTCTAACACTGCCCCCTCGTGGTGAGGAGGGCGTGGCCATCTCCTCTCTCACCATCTCTTACCCCCGGGCCCTCGGGCACTAAAGGCTATGTTATGTGCTCTCCAGGGTGAAAGGCTCTGGGCTGTGGACTTTGCTTTTGCTTCCTGTTTGAAACGCAGTGAACCAGACTGCCTCGACCAAGAAAACCCTCCCCTGGGAATCGGATGCTTGGAAAAGTGCACGAACTATTCCAGGCTTTTGCAGAAAAATTTAGCCTTAGCAGGAGCTCCTTCAATGGGAGGCTGGGTTTTAATCTCCTCCCTGTTCCCAGAGGCTCACCCATGGCCTGACACTTGGTAAATACTCCATAAATACTTGTGAACTGACTTCAGTTAGTTTCTGTCATCAACAGTCATGTGCTGGGCACTGTTTTGGGTCCCTGATTAAGACGAAGTGTCTAGAGTTTGTATAAAGGACCGTCCCAGCTCTGATTGGAGTCGAGTAGTCCAGGCACAAGAGATGACACTTGCCAGTGTTTTCATTGCTCACGAAATAACACAGGCAGTAGGAAGCACCCGTGTTTGGTAAAAAGGAGAGCTCCACTGAGGCTGTGACATCAGGTTCAGCTGTTCTGATTGGTGGGGATTGGGCTGTGCCTTTAAGGAAGTGATAATAGTCAAATCTATCAAGTACCTCCTACCCTGTACTGGTGTCCTTTATGTATATCATTAATTCTCACAGCCTTCAGGGAGATGTTATCACTGACTACGCAAAGATGAGGAAACTCAGGCTCAGAGGAGATTAGCAATTCTATCCAAGGCCACACAGCACTGATCAGGACCAACGGGTTTCAAATGCAGGCTGGTCTAACTCCAGAACCCATGACCCTTCCACCACCCACTGCCAAGGAGGAAAGACCTCAAACCTTATCAGGTATCTTTCTTTGGGCTTAATTTGAAGCAGCTTCCAAAGCAGGCTGCTACTGCTTCTAGGAAGAAAGGGCCAAGTGGGGGAAAGCTGGTGGCCTCGGATACTCTGGGCATGACACTGAACAGGGCCACAGGGTTACTGGGAGCAACCCCAAGACTGGCCAGCTTACCGCCACGAAGGCAGGCTGGGCTGAGGTGTGGGCCAGGGCACGGCTGCTGGACCAGCTCCCAGGGCACAGCAGGTGAGCGGCATCCACTGCCAAGCTATGAAAGGCTCGACAACTTCAAATCTCATTATGTGAGCAGTTTATAAAGAGGCCAGTGGTTCCAGGCTTGATATGGAAAGCTGGGATCAAAATGGGCCTCTAGCAAAGCCGTGCAGTGGGTGAGGATATGAGCAAACCATTTCGGGTTGAATCCTGGCTCAACCACTTACTAGCTGGGGGAAGTCACCTCCTCATGGGTTCCCCACCACCACAGGGTTTTTGAAAGATGCTAAATGAGTTACTGTATGTGAAATAGAATGGCACCTGGAACTCGGTGCACATATATATTGGGGTGGCTGTCTATTCTCCTGCCAGCAGAACTTAGCAAAGGCGTATACTCTTAGAGTTGTTATCAAGGGTTCATGTCTGATTAAGGGCCCAAATGAGGCTTAAGTGGACATGGCTAAAGATACTGTTGCTCCTTTGAAAACAGACAAGTCCTTATTGTGTTCAGAATAAGGCTTACGAGTCCAGCTGATCAGAGTGAGATCTTCCAGCGCCTCCAGCCAAACAGTGACCTCTAGTGGCGGTAGTGCTTATTACTACCTCGTACTGCAAACTAAAAGGCTCCTGTCAGGAAAGAACAGATTGCCAGAGTATGGAAACTTTTATAATCCGTGAGGGAGGGAGGTTGTCCTGGACTGAAGGACAGTTGTTCCGGAAATTGCAGCCATGAGAAGCCCTAAGAACTGGCAGTGTCGGCATCTTGACCTTCAAAAGTCACTTCATGCCCTCTAAAGCCAGTGCTGATGAGAAAGCCCGAGAACTTCTCGTTTTACGCTTCCAGAGAACGTACAGATGGTGGAATCTTCCGGTAAATCATACATGTGAAGAAAAGTTTTTAAAATGTTCCTCTCAAAGCTTAAGGGGGTTCCCATTGGCCACATTTGGGATAATTTGAACAACAAAATACATAATGATAGTAATGAATTACAACGCACAAAATTAGTCCATTTACAAATGAAGAAATGCTCTTCCTTCCAGTGAGACTCTAACTAATACATGTAGAAGGGATGGTATTATAGAATTAGAAAATTATTTTCTTTATTTTGGCTGCGCTGGGTCTTAGTTGCGGCATGCAGGATCTTTTAGTTGCGGCAGGCGGGCTCCTTAGTTGTGGCATGCAAACTCTTAGTTGCGGTATGCATGCGGGATCTAGCTCCCTGATCGGGGATCGAACCCGGGCCCCCTGCACTGGGAGCGTGGAGTCTTACCCACTGGACCACCAGGGAAATCCCAGAAAATTATTTTCAGTAAATGTTTCTGGCAAAAATCATCAATGGATGCTAAAGTTAGCAGGCAGAATTATGATGAAAATATATGATCTTAAAGTATCTGATTAATTACAAAGGTAAAAATAGTAACATTTAAGTAGAGAACACTGGCAGACACTACCTTAACACAATGATCAAAGCTGACACCATCAGTAATGGGACAAATCGACATGATATGCCTCCTAAGAGGGTGCACTGAGAGGACACTCACTTCTGTTGTATCAAAACCCGTATCTAACCACAAGGAAAATCCCCAATTAAGGGACATTCTACAAAACCACTGTTTTACACCGGGGGTGGGGACGGGGGGAAGAGGGAAAGAATCTTATAGTGATAGATTGGAATCAGAAGTTTCATACAAAAAAGTGTAGAAACAATGACACCCCAATAGCCAGAATTTGGTCCCTCCCTTAAAAGAACCTATACTTCTTAGAGGAGTGGCTCATTCCTAGGTTGAAAGCAGAGAAAGTACCGGGTGAGCCTGGATAATCTTGTTGTACAAGAAAGTAATGTAACGCCCCAAAATAAATGGGGGCATGTCGAAAGGTCAAAGGAGCTGGCTTAAATTGGCATGGCCACTGGCCTAATTTGGCATGATTTCAACATCATAATGTATAATGATAGGAATGAATTATAACACATTGAATTTTTAAAATCTATGAATCCACAGATACTTTAAAATATTAAGGAGGTGGAGGGACTTCCCTGGTGGCACAGTGGTTAAGAATCTGCCTGCCAGTGCAGGGTGACACAGGATTGAGCCCTGGCCTGGGAAGATCCCACATGCCACAGAGCAACTAAGCCCGTGCGCCACAACTACTGAGCCTGAGCTCTAGAGCCCGCGAGCCACAACTACCGAGCCTGCATGCCACAACTACTGAAGCCCGCGCGCCTAGAGCCCGTGCTCCGCAACAAGAGAAGCCACCGCAATGAGAAGCCCGTGCACCGCAATGAAGAATAGCCCCCGCTGACGCAACTAGAGAAAGTCCATGTATAGCAGCAAAGACCCAACACAGAGGGAAAAAAAAAAAATTGAAGAGGTGAAGGGAAAGCTCTTCTTTTCAGAAGAACAAATGTTTAAACAAACTAGAATTGGAAAAAACATTTTCCAGCCAAGGCCATGAATGGATGGTAAAGCCACTGGTAAAAATTCTCAAGGAACAGGAAATTCACTGTCTTCATGTATAACCCCACAGAGTACAGATTAAAGATACCTTTACAGTGAAGAAATCTGGTAGACACCACCTCGGTCAAGTGATCAAACTTAACATCACCGATAGTGGGCCGAATTGACATGTGCCCTCTGAGTGATACACTGAGAATATGCAATCATCTATGTAGTATGCTTCCCAAAACTGTTTAACATGAATCTAATCATGGGGAATTTTCTAGATTAATGTGGCCTAAGAGATACTCAACTAAATACAATAGATAATCTTTGATTGGATCCTGGATCAAACAACCAACCCACAGTTATACAGGACATTACTACAACTGTCTGGAGAATTCAAACATAAACTGTGTATTACATAACTGTATCAGTGTTTAAATTTCCTAAGCATGAGGACAGTTGTATTGTGGCTATGTAGGCAAATGTCCTTGATCTTGGGTGCTACATGCTAAGGTATTTAGGGGTGAAGTAACTCAAATCGTTCAGAAAAGAAAAAGAAAAATATGTGTCTACACATAGATACGTAGAGATACGAAGCAAGTGTAGCAAAACATCAACTATTAATGAATCTTAGGTAATGAATATAAGGGTAGTGCTTGTACTACTCTTACAATTTTCCTTAAAGATTTTAAATTTATCACACTATCATATGGGGAAAAATAAAACAAATCTCCCCCAAACAAAAATGTCAAAGTGATGAAAGACAGACTGAGGAACTGTTGCAGATGAAAGGACTAAAGGCATCGTGTGATTCTAGATTGGATCCTGGACCAGGAAAAGGACATTGGTAGGAAAATTGGCAATATGTGAAAAATGTCAGTGATTATAGTTTGGGATCAGTTAATTTCCTGACTTTGATAATTATATTGTGACTATGTAAGAGAAATGTCCTTGTTTTTAAGGGAGTATGCACTGAGATACTTACAGGTAAAGGGACATCATGACTGTAACAACTTCCTCACAAAAATATCAGATCCATTACATACACATACACATGCGTGTATGAGGGAGAGAGTGATAAAGCAAGTGTGGTAACATAATATTTGGGAAACCTGGGTGAAGGATATACAGGAATTCTTTGTAGTATTTTTGCCAACTTTTTTATGTCTAAAATTATTTCAAAATGAAAATGTTTTTTAAAATGTTTCCAATTTCTTTCCACATTTTTTTTCTTATGTCCCTGTAGTGAGTTGAAAGTGTCCCCCCAAAATTCACATCCACATAGAACCTTAGAATGTGACCTTATTTGATAGTGTCTTTGCAGATATAACTAGTTACGATGAGGTCATGCTGGGTTAGGGTGGGCCCTAAATCTAATGACTGGTGTCCTTATAAGAAGAGAAGAGGACACATACAGAGAAAAAGGCCATGTGAAGATGGAGGCAGAGAATGCAGTGACAGCTACAAGCCAAGGACTGCCAGAAGAATCGAGGAAGGATTCTTCCCTAGAATCTTCAGAGGGAGCGCGGTCCTGCCGACACCTTGATTCCAGTCTTCTAGCCTCCAGAACTGTGAGCGGGAAGACGCTTGTTTTAAGTCATCAAGTTTGTGGTCATTTGTTAGGGCAATCTTAGGAAAATGATAGCCACCCATCTGCTTAAAACGGCTCTCCGGTCTACAAGGCACCTTATTCTGGCATCCCCAAGCCTCCGATGATGTTAATAATGATAATACCATTATTTATTTAACACTTACTACAAGCCTAACACTGCATTAAGTGTATTATATGCACGATTCCTTTAATGCTTATCTGAATACAGCAGGTTCAATGACTACTTCACGGCTGGGAAATGGAAGCTTAGAGGGGTTAAGTAGTATGTGCAAAATTAGACAGCAGACCCCAGGCGGTCTGACTCCATAAGCCTCACCATTTCTGCTCCAATATTAGTTCATTATTCCCCTAATGAGCCCCTCCTGTAAGAGCAAACAAGCCTAGTGTGCCCTCTCGGGGCACACTCCAAGCTGCCCTGAGTCTATAACTCGAATCTTGCCTCAAGGTTACACTGCCTCTTCCTTCTTATCCTTTTAAATCCTTCCCATCCTAGGCCCAGCCCATGCTCCCTATTCTCTATGAAATTTCCAAGGCACCTAGGCCACAGCGGTCCCTCTTCCTTCTTAAACTCAGTCCTCAGTGTACTGCTTGCTTGGACCTAAAATATACTCAGGATTACTTTGGATGTTACTTGGCTTTTTAAAAACTTATTTGTCTCCACCCAGATAGCAAGTATCCTGCAAGCAGGTGTTAATTATATGCAGGTTATCTGCCACATACCTGAACATCAAGACTTTCGCTACCCTTATTTCTCTAGGTAGAAACCTATCATGAAAGCTATCATCAGGTGTATATGCAATTACAGTAGAAACTCGACATTTGCAATTTGACTGTTTTCAAGTTCGCTGACTCTCACTTTCAATCTGTATAAAATGTCGTCTGCTACAACAAAAAGACCACAAATAAATGCTGAGGAGGGTGTGGAGAAAAGGGAACCCTTGTACAGTATTGGTAGGAATGGAAATTGGTGCAGCCACTGTAGAAAACATTATAGAGGTTCCTCAAAACCTGAAAATAGGACTACCACATGATCCAGCAATTCCACTCCTGGGCATATATCTGAAGAAAATGAAAACATTAATTCGAAAAGATATATGCACCCCAGTGTTCACAGCAGCATTATTTACAATAGCCAAGACATGGAAGCAACATGTGTCCATCAACAGATGAATGGCTAAAGAAGATGTTTTTTACACACACACACACACACACACACACACACACACACACACACACACACACAATGGAATACTCCTCAATGGAATATTCCTCAGCCATAAAAAGAATGAAATCTTGCCATTTACAACAACATGGATGGACTTGGAGGGTATTATGCTAAGTGAAATAAGTCAGAGGAAGAGAAATACTGTATATCACTTACATGTGGAATCTAAAAAATAAAACTAGTGAGTATAACAAAAAAGCCTCACAGATGTAGAGAATAAACTAGTGGTTACCAGTGGGGAAAGGGAAGGGGGAAGAGGCAAGGCGGGTAGGGGATTAAGAAGTACCAACTATTATGTATAAAATAAATAAGCTACAAGGATATATTGTACAACACAGGGAATACAGCCAATATTTTGTAACTACAAATGGAACGTAACCTTTAAAAATTGTGAATCACTATGTTGTACACCTCAAGTTAATATACATCAAATATACCACCCCTCATATATATGTGTATATGCATACCTGTGTGTGTGATATTGTCCAATGAATGAAACTTGGTTTTTTTGAAAAAGCCCAAGAAAAGAATATATTTTGAGCGGAAAATTAGTTTTGGAACTTGGGTGGAATACTACACCTCAGGGTGGCTCAGCATTATGATGTGCCTTGTGCTCTGTTCAAAGATCTGATGTGTCATATGCTCTACGTAAAACCAGGAAGAATCCACTTGTGGAATTTTTCTATAAGTGCTCCAGCAATGAAACAGCTGCCCGAGTGAGGAATTCCAGTTTGAAAAGGTAAACCACATTATACTGCAGGTAACTAGTGGAGAGATTTTGGGCACAGTACACAATCTGATTTTCAACTGACCCAGGAGCCTATACAAACAATGCCACATTCACAGATGTGGGGATTCATATAGGTCTTGGCTATCTTTCGAGATGTCAGGGGTCTACTGCAGGTAACATCAGTGAGCAAAAGGCGTAGGATCCAAGGAAGATACCACCGTCCACACAGTGATAAATGCAAACTTACACCTGCTTCGCTGTTGCAATTAAGAGGGAGTAGACAGAACTGTAACACACTGTAGTGTGCACACCCCAACCGGAGGGCTGCTTGGTGCTAGTCAGTTGTTGCCTTGAGGGATTGTAGATCTCATGTATTCTAATTTTTATAAAAAAGTTGGAGGTCTAGGTTTTTATGTATTTCCAATTAAAAAATGCTAGCAGCTAGTTCACTAAAACAAACATTGTACAAACCAAATACCCGTGTGGCAAGCTAAGATTCGGCCCATGGATCACCAATTGGCTACCCCTGGGCTGTAGTTTATCTGCCCCCTTTTGCCGGTGAGCTCCAGGACCCTAGAACCTGGTAAAAGGAATATACACATTCACTGAAGGGCAGTTGGAATAAGAACATGCACTCAAACTTGAAAGATGAGGGCTTAAAAGCCTCATTCAGCAAATTAGTGTATGTGAAATTCATTCATTCCTCATTATTTATTGCATATCCTAGTGCAGGCCAGGCACTGTTGTAGGATTAGGTAAGGGCCATACAGTAATGAATAAATCACATTTCTGCTGCTCTCTTGAAGCTTATATTCTAATAAGAGAGTCAATGATAAAGTAAAATAAGGTAATTTCAGATAGTGGCAAGCATTATGAAGAAGTTAATGTTAGCAAGGAATAGAACGTTGATGGGGGTTGTCAAGAGGGGCTTATGTCTGGAGAGGGGACCTGAATGATGAAGCCTATCACACAAGATATGGAAGAAAAGCATCCCGAGCAGGGAGGACAGCAAGTGGGAAGGACCAGGAATAGATGTGCACATTTGAGGAAGAGGAGGAGAGGTTGGTTGATGGAAGAGGCTGGCAGGGGTCAGATCACATACAGCTGGAGTCGGGTTTGTAGAGTGAAATGAGAAACCACTGCAAGTTTTATGTATTAGAACAACATGGGATTAACGTTTCCAATACATCATTAGCTACTGTTTGAAGACTGTGGCAAAGACGTACAGACAGAAATGCTACTATACCTACTATTGAGATGATAGTTGATATAGGAGAGGAATTTGATGACATAGAACCAGGCAGGGTAGGAATTTCCTGTCCTTAGAACTGAGTTAGAATTATCCTGAGCAGAGGTGGCAAAAGCAGAAAGGTCAAGAGGACAGCTGGAATCAAGGAGACTGGTGTTTACTTCATGCTTTAATTATTAAAATCTTGTACTGTTCAGATTCAGAGCTAATCTCAGTGAGGCAGCATTCTGAAACAGCTGTATTTTGAACTGTGTTCATAGGAAATGTAGAATTCAAACTTCTCTAAGTAGTTGGGTGCTTTCTAACATGATTGTTTGGATTGCAGGGGTAAAAATAGAACCCCCTTATGTCTAACACACATACTGTGTACAATGCTGGGAGGTAAGGGCCAGTTTGCAGACAAGACGTTAAATAACTTGCCACATCCCCTTAGTAGATGAATGACTTGAATGCAGAGCTGACATGGAAGCCCATGTTCCTTTTATTCCAGAAATGGACAAAGTTCAAACGGTTACAAAGTCAAGCTGTGTCTTCCAGCCACAGGATTGGCTCCTCTAAGGGACACGAGGGGATCAAGGCTGGACCTAGAATTGATCATTACTTTTGGAGTCAAGAGGTGGGTACTCGACTTTCCCCAAGAAAGGGCTTGTATTAAGAATCATTAGGATGAATACTAAACATCTTATTTGTAGATTTACAGCTGCAGTGGAAACCAAAGGTGAGCGGACAGACACAAATGGGGCGCGTACATACAAGGCTGTTGAGGTACAAGAAGTAATGTATTAACATCAGGAACTTGGTGAGATACCTGGTGAATGAGGCCGCAATTTAGTACGTTTAGCCTGGGTTCCCAGACTTCTGAACTTCAGTAAAAAAAAAATTATAGTTACCAAGCCTTGAGATCTACAAGGAACAGAAAAATGTGTTCAGGGACACCATAGGGTTACAATCGGGCAACCCAGAATATGGAAAATTCCAAGACAAATGACCCAATTTCTTTAAATTTCAAGGAAAAAAAAGATGGACAATCTGTGATTTAAACCAAATATAGACCTTGTTTGAACAAACCAATTATAAAAACAAATGAGAGACAGTAAGGGAAATCTGAATACTAAGTTAGACACACTGTTACTTTAAGTATAATAAAAATATTATGGACATTTAAAAAGCCCTTACCTTTTGGACTGAAATACGTGATGAAATCATTTGTCTGGGATTTTCTTCCAAGTAAGGGTGGGAGGTGGAATGGTGAGTTGGTGAGGTATAAACAACATTGCCTGACCTAGAACTGATCAGTACTTTTGGAGCCAAGAGGTGGGTATCCGACTTTCCCTTAATAAAAGTCTGAAAATTAAGTTTTTTAATTTGGGTACAGCAGCATAACGTTGTCAAGCTCTTGACAACCTAGAAAACTGATTCACTAACAGCACAGGACAAAAATTAGGACACAAGGAAAAGTTACCATCTCAAAGCAACGTCTAACATGCAACCCTCACTTCACATGCAGATGTATCCTCCATACCTTCCATATTCACAAAACCCCTTCACCCGCGTACTATTTCCAAACAAGGATAGAGCAGGTAAAAATTTCTACACTATTAAGAATTCCGGATTAATTTGTTAAACAGGGCCTTGACATTTGCCTGTGCTTTTCTTCATGCCAGTTTTGTAAAGGAAAGAAACTGTTTGCTATTTAGAGGCAGTTTAAGCTCTGCACAAATACTGTTACGGTTTAGCAATTTTATCATAAAAGCACATGTAGAAAGAACACTCTAAATGAACTGTTTATCCTTCCAGAAGTTGCTCATTCATACTAGGCCATGTTAGTTAGTTTTTATAGTCAGAAATGTAACTGATTAAGTATCATACCCGACATTTCTATATCCAAGTGAATCTTGTCTCCCTGTGAGGCTTTCTACTTTTTCCAGCCCCAACGCCCGCCACTGCTGAAATGTGTTCGGAAATCTTTGGAATCCTCTTCAGAAGCTGTAACTATTCTTTTTAAACATCCTTAGTGGCAGTAAATCTTCATCTCTTTGTGGGTGTATTTGATTTTTTGAAACAGCAACAAGTCATTTGGAGCCAAGTCTAGTGAACAAGGTAAGTAATCAAGATGGGTGAAAATTTTAATGGAAAATTTTAACTATAAAGCAATCTTTTATTTATTATGGCCTTTACGATCTCTAAATTGACTTCCAAAATATTGGGGAAATAACTCTCCATGTGAATAATGCTAAAAATATTCTTTGGCTATGACTTCTGGCTTTTTTTCTTTGTGGTCAGACTTGACTTTAACAGCCAGCCTGGGGGGTGGGCGGCTCACCTTATCACTTAGTTCTCCTAGCTTAGATAAAAAGCGTCATTAAATACCTCAAGAAAAATGTTAACGCTCAGTAGTTGTCTCTAATTTGCTGTCATGTTGAAAGTTCTGGTTTGCTCACCCTTGCAATAGTACTTAAAACCGACTTAAAATAACCTTATGGTGCCATTTATGTGCAAATCAAGTTTTGACTTAGTTTCATGCTACAATTAAACATTTAATGTTACATTGTTGGGCCACACCCATTTGCTTTTTCCATATATACAGAGAAGATTTCTATGATAGCTCCCAATGCAGGTAAGAATTACATTTTAATCTCCAACTTTATGTAATGGAAGAAAGAACAGGTCTGTCAGAAAATCAGTACAGCCATTTTACTATTGAAACTTTTCTCTTTTTAATAATTTATTTAAATAAGATGTATGAAGCAGTTTAGAAAAACAAGATTTGTATTTTATTTCCTTGTAAAAATCTTTACACATGCAGACGAACCAGTGTTAAGAAAGTATTCACCATCATTTAAACAAATAACCACTTAAATAGAACAGTGTCTGCAATTTCATCTGTATAAAAAAATAAGATACATTTTTACAGAATTCACGCTCCAGTTCTTATAGCAATAAACAATACACAAGTATAATAATTACAATTGAACCTGACCATGGTTTTCAATTAGATACTGCTAGGGCATTTTATGTGCAAAAAAAAAACAAACAAAAAAGAAACAAACATAGTTCTTTTCAAAAGAAAATGTCCTCAGTGTTTCTAGAGACCTAGAGAATTTTAAGAAATCAAATCCTAATCAGTTTGCTTTTAATTGTTTGTTTCAATTATGAGTCCATACATCACACTGTAGATAGCCAAAATCAAAAGTTGATGCAGGCTCAAAGGAAGAAATTCAGCGCCTGTGCCTGCCATGTCCTGAGCGACTGCCACCATGGTGCTTGCCTTTATGAGACCTCTCAAAGGAGCGAGATCTTTCACGCCTGTCCCTATGGTGTCCCCTTTCATGCCTGTGTTTCTTGACAGCGTCTGAGTGATCCCGAGACTTGCTCTGAGATCGAGAACGAGACTTTTTCCTTTTATGACCATGTCTATTTGAACTTTTTAAATCATCTCTGGTATGCTTGGCTTTAAGGTGAGGAGAACCATGATTATGATGTCTTCTTGGGCTTTCACTGTGACTGCGGGACCTGCTTCTTGATCTCGAGCTGTATGTTCCAGATCGACTCCGCCTATTATTGTAACTTAGATAATAAAAATTTGAGGTTTAGATTCAGTTTCTACTGCGAACAGATTAGTTTTGGTGGTGCTCATCATAGCAGGTTCAAAACAAAACTATCAAATGGTGTCAGTAACAGGCCAGACTGAAGACTTTTATTGTACTTCCCCACCCCTCACTACCTCTCCTCCAGCCTGTTCACATATTAGACAAATCTTGAACAAATTTACTGTATGTCTATATTCCAAGGAGGGGAGTAATTAATTTTTAGTGCCCTAGATAGCTATTTATTGAATTATCTCCCACACGCTCAAAAGAACCACTGAAGAGCCACAAGTAGCCAGCCATCTAATTATAAAGCTAATTAGTGAAGAGTCTTTGGCTATGATTGTCCTGATTATTGGTTATTAATTATTAAGTGGTCAGCCAGGCCCTACACTTCAAAAAACGTGGACAAAAACAATAGAATGCCATACATACACCACCACAAAACAAAAAAGCCACATGCCTACAGAGCGTATTTCCAAACTCATTTCTCACAATTTACCTCATATTAAGCTAAATCTAGCCTAACTTTGAGAATAGTCTATGTGCAATTTTTAAAAAAAAAGCCAGAACCTTTACTCCAAATAAGACTGCTTTCCCTAAGAGAGTATCTACTTACTGTCTTCTTGGAGTGTGTGATCTAGAACGTGATCGTGTTCTTGACCTTGATCGACTTGCACTTCTGCTATTTCTACTTCTTTTGCTGTCTTTTCTTACACTTAAAAAAAAAAACCCACACAATATTTTAGTTGCATACTAAGTATGTTAGAAATTAAACACATAAAAAGATTCCTCAGGCCATTTTTCTAACTCAGGTATACTCACCCATTATAAGGGCTTTTGGAAGCCTGTTGTCTATCCTCAGGTTCTTTTTTGACTGTCTTCACATTAACGGAGATCGGCGACTTCTCTTCAGCTTTTACTTCTCTTGGTGATGCTGTTAAAAAAAACATAATAAGGCATGTTAACTATTAGATTTTACAGAGGGCCAATTTTGTTTCTAAATGTGACTCCAAATACCATCCAAGTATCAGTCCTCAGTTGGCTGTCATGAGAGAAAACAGTAATAGTTTCTTAACATCTTTGTTTCTATGCAACTGTTAAGTGCTAAGGCTTTCTAATAACCATACATCTTCAGTACTCAAGTCATTTCAATCCTGAATTAATCTTACATGGTTTAGAGGCTGGAGAGAATCCACCAAGGGTTGAAAGGGCTGGAGTTCCATCGGGATTCAATCCCTTTGCTTTTAATTTGGCTTCTTGTAAGGCCACTTTTCTTTTCTCTACTTCTTTTTCCAGCAATTCATAGTTTGGCTGTTGAAGAAAGTGAAGTTAGTATTTCTCTTTTACAGAAGTTTAGATTCTTAGCACTGACAAAATATTAACACAAACACTAGTAAACAGAATTACCTTTTTTCTGGTATAAAGCCTGAGCGTTTCTATGCAGATTTCCTGGATATCCTCTTCGGTAGTACCAAAAAGAAGAAACCAATGGGGACGAGTTGGCAATGGAATCTAAACCATAAAAATAGAATAGTTTACATGAAATTGTCACTGTTTTTATTAGGAGAACTGATACTTCTTGTGATTTACCCTACAGGACTATAGAATATATATATATCAGGCTATATATATAACAACCTACCTGAAGAGCTCTAGCTGCAAGGTAGATGCAAGCACATGCTATAGTCTCTGGTTGAAATCGAACAAATACATTGGTTCGAAGACTGTCATTCATATAATTCCTGAAAAATATTTCAACCATAAGCTTTGTATGTAAATAAACCAGTTCTTCTGAAGCTTACATAAAATTGGAGACTCAATCTACTTTATTCTTTTTTCTTCTCATATTTTTATCTTCAATATTCTAGCATATAACAATTCTTAACTCAAAAATCAGTAAGAGATAAGAATTTAACACTAGAATCATTCTTCATGTCTCATATATAAGCAAAGTCCTTTAAAATAATTCCTTATTATTCCAAATAGAACGTAAAGTTTTTTAAAAACATATTTCTATGAAAAGCAATGAAAGTCAGTTCTGACATGACCAGTTTCAGAAATAAACCACTCCAACAATACTTCAAGCCATTAATTACTGACCATCTCTCCTTTATCCACAATGAAAAGCAGTGTCAATCAAGTTCTTTCAAAAACTCAATACTGTGAGAGGGGTAAAAAAGGCATTTTCAATAAGCACTCACCAAATTATATTAAGAAAGCTAAGTAATCTACTTCAGAAAACCTGGGTTGGGAAGTGAAGAGCAAACACATACAACAGCCTTGTTTACATACCTTTTTGTGACTAAGTATAAATAAAAGCAGTAACTACTTCAGTTAACAAATTACTGGACTTTTATATTAGTGAACCCTCCCCACAAAATTCCTAAAGTATTGAAGAAATTTTACAAATAGTTCAAAAGGTTAACTAAAAGACTATTTCTTAAAATTCCTTACCCATGAAAACTGCTAAAAATCTGTTTTATAGAACATATATTAAAAAATGTCATGCATTTTATAAAAGTAATGAGACTTTTCTAGTATTAATATTTATTGAGCCCAAAAAGCATGGCAGTCGTAAGTCCAGAACATAAGAATTACATCACTTAAGTACTGCACATCATCAACAGTCTTAAGACAGTAGTTGTGGCTGAACCACGAACTCCTTGTTTTGACTTTAAATAAGTCAGCACTGCAAATCACACAAAGTAAGTTCTAAAGTGCTATGTTAATATTAACATCTCTTAAAAATGAAGTACTTCTTTCTTCTAATACTATTGCCTCCAATAGCCCAGCAGCTATGAATTCAAGTATGGTAATGGTGCCCACTTTAAGCTGCCGTCTCCTTTGGTAGAATTCATGCTATACATACCAAAAAAAAATAGAAATCTAGTCAAACTCCTAACAAAAATCATTTAATTCATAATGGCTGGACAACAAATCTATCAAAAATGAACTATTCATTTTGATAGTTACAGGTATACATTAAATACATAGGCATGTTGAAGAGTTACTTCTAGAAGCAAATATACAAATCCTTTTGACACCCCGACAGAACTAGAAGATGCTGCCAGATGGATATGGACCACTTCAGTGAATCTCGGATGAGAGCTTGCACTGGATTGGCTGGAGAGCAGGGCAGCCAATCAGGCCATCCTGAGGTCATGGGCTGAAGTGCAGAGGGCAGAGTTCTATGACTTACCATCATGGACTACCCTTTAATTAAAGAGTAGAAAAAAGAACAAAGTTAAACTGAGTTCTCCATTAAAAGTAATTAGTCAAGCCAAGAAAACAGGAAGCAGAAATAAGCATTATTTACCTTTTCATTAAAAAACAAAAAAACAAAAAGCACCAAAACAAACTCATCTCATTATTTTGGAAAGGGAAAATGAAACTTACTTTATTTCTGCTTCTGTTTTCCTGGCTAGGAAAGAAATGTAAAAAAGCAACTTACCAGGCAGTTTGAACCAGGGTTTGATTACGTTCACATTCTAAGACTTGTAAATACATAACAATGATCTGAAGGACAAGGGAAAAAAACTCAGTTTAGCATACTGGTGGTTCTTTCAGAGTACAGAGTTCAATGAACATAAGTAACTGAAAATGTTAGGTGCAAGTTTTAATTCTTCTATAAACTGTATAAATAATACAGACCAACTAAAATGTACCCGAGAGTCAATGTAGGTTATTATGCTACTAGAGTTCATACGGAGACGTAATGTTCCAAAATCGTGCAGGAAAAAAAAAGGAAGTTATATCAGTTAAGAACAGTATCTAAGTTTCATGTGACAGGAACTGATTATTTCATTTAATTTCCCAAGGTACAAAAACCCTAGAAGGGCTTCCCTGGTGGCGCAGTGGTTGAGAGTCCGCCTGCCGATGCAGGGGACACGGGTTCATGCCCTGGTCCGGGAAGATCCCACATGCCGCGGAGCGGCTGGGCCCGTGAGGCATGGCCGCTGAGCCTGCGCTCCGCAACAGGAGAGGCCACAACAGTGAGAAGCCCGTGTACCGCAAAAAAAAAAAAACAAACAAACAAAAAAAAAAAAACCTAGAGACTGCTGTATTTTTAAAGTTACACAATGGGTATGATACATACGTATGTACAACTCAGAGTGGGTAAGTAATCAAACACTAATATTTCTACAGTGAAGCTTATCACACTAAAGTGTGATGAGTTTACCTCAGTTCTGATCTTTCTGGACCTGTATTATCACTCGCATTTTACAATTTTAGAGATGTGGAATCTGAGAAACATATCTGCCTAGGTCACACAGCTAATAGCAGAAACAAGTTTCTATGTGCAGATGATCCTGCCCCCAAAGCACCTGTTCTCTTAACCATTGTGCTACAGCTTATGTTGAGCATACGGAAGCCAAGAGACACTGGAGAAACCTAAGAACATTCAATAATGCTAAAAGTGAGCAGCCACACTCAGCATTTCACCATGCAACAGGGTAGCATACTGTCAGATACTTCTGCAGATACACATATTATTTATTCCTTGGCTAATATCTAAAAATCTCCGTTTTCTAGGTATGGAAACTGGGTTACCTCAGAAGCAAAAAGAACAAAATAAAGAGTGAAGATTTGAACCCAAGTCTTTTCAACTCCCATTTTACTGATAAATATCAATATCCAAAAAGTTGCTTTTTACAACCAACTCTCAAATATAAATTCATGTAAAATAAAATTTTAAGAAAATCCCTAATACTTACGAATGTTATTTCTGTATTCTACAACTCACCTTATGGGGATGCTTGACATGAACACAAAATCCCAACTCCTTTAGCACCCTCCTCTCTGCCTTGATAACTTGATTTTTGGTGTTAATGTAGTTCTGATCAAGGATCAGGGGGCTTGGAGTCCTATAGTTTGTAAGAAATAAAATCAAAACTGTTTTGCACATCCAAAAAATTTTATTTGTGGCATCTCCATTTTCCCTTCCAACCAACTATTGGCAACAGAAACCAGCTTTTTAAACTCCTGCAAACAAGTTAAAAGCATTAATCTTGTGCTGTCCAAGTTATACTAATTAAATATATACTTTCTAGACTCAGTTCCTAGTTTACTAACAAAACCCTGCAATGAAAAAAATTCACTCTAATGCTCTTAGATACATCCTTGTTGATTTTTTTCATCCAGATATTTTAGGTATATATATTAGGTGATAGCCTGATTTCCACAAACCTCGTTAGTCTCCATAGACTCCAGGAACAAAACTAATGTGCTCTTGAAAATATGTATTATAAAGACCTCATAAAATTATAGTGATTTTACTCATTTTATAAAATATCAACTCTTGGCTAGTTTAACGCCAAAATTAAAATTAGGGGATAAAACGGTGGGTAGCTAATTCAGATTCCCCTAAATGGGCAATTTGTTTAAATAAACTGATCTAAGAATCTCTGTTAAAATAATCTGGAAACTATAGATTCAGCTCAATTACCAAAGAAATGTTTTAAAAATCAAATTTAAAATTCGAAGTGATCAATAAAACCAGGCCAAAATTTGGTCAGAGTTGTCATTATTAGGTACTAACTTTAGTATGCAATGGCAAAAGAGATGGGAAGACCAACCATAATGAAGAAACTAGAAGAGTACTCAAGGTCTCTGTGCCAGACTAAATTATGATAGCTTCAAAAGTTATGATGCAGAAGGCGACATATATCAGTGGTTCAATGCTTTGGGGAAAAAAAGCTTTCAATTAAAACATCTTTAAGTCTTAAAATTGAAAACTAGTTTCTTAATGAGAAGTCAGTCAGGACTTAGACTTTCACTTTAAAGCCTGTAAAATGTCCCAATGTCCTTCATTTGAGACATTCTTAGATCCAACCAACAACAAATACGTTTTTATTAAGACCCTGATAAGGTATGTATCTGGGTAGAACAATTAAATACTTTTCCCCATACTCAATTCATTTTCAGCCAAAAGATTCAAGAGTTTTTGCTCTGGGCAGAACACAACATTTTAAAAAGACAGTCATTCTGAACATTGCCCCCACTTTATAACTCATTTTACCATGCACACCAAATCCAGAAAAATTTAAGCCCACGTTAGCCAAAAACCTAGATATCCATTTGAAGATCAGAAAACAACCTGAAATAAGCTACATCACCCTGTAGTGATATGCTACCAGAGTAAAAACAATCAGCTACCATATTTATTTTCCATTCCTTCTCCTATTTCAAATTATAAAACTGGAATGTTTAAACTATTTTAAATTATTCTATACTATACGATTTCTATCAAGTTGGATATAAGACAAAAGTTGGCAAAGCTGACAAGATGGAAAACAGCATGCTAACAACATTTAAAATGGCCTTCACTCAATTCAGTTCTTATAGCTTTGAAAGGTGTGAGAAATGCGGCCACCAATTGGGGAGGGAGCTGATTTCTAACATTAAAAACATAATAATTAACCCATTTTTATCAGGACAAATAGGCTACAAGTTCATTGTTCTTTGGAAAAAAATCAAATTTAACTCAAATGATAACAATTAATGTATATATGAAAACATATTCCAAAGATCTTAAGGTTTATGATTTTTCAGATATTAAAACAGAAAATTTGGAAAAAAAGTCAAATGGACTAGTTATCTGATGGCCCCTTCATCAGGCATTCATTAGGAGACAGAATACCTCTGGTGTTATAGTTGCGCATCACCTTAACCCTTAACGTACAACTCAAACAGTAAACTGCACCATTAGAATCCTTATAAAATTATTATAAAAGCAGTTTTGTCTCATTTTTTCCCACTTATGTTGAACAAATTCATTATACCTCTTACTCAACTTGCTTTAAGAGTTGATTTCAAATTCTGTTAAAATTCATTTTCTTGCAATCAACCAACTAAACATTTGAATTATGGCTATTAGTCCCAAATCAGGTTTAATCATTAATTCTGCTTACGCGAATTACTTCCCATCCACTCTGCCACAATCTTTACTTTCCCATTTTTTTGTGTCAAAATCCCGACATTAAACCAATGAAGCAAACCAAACTATCTACTATAATTCCACTAAGTGCACAGCTTATTGCTTAGGCCTACTACTACCTGTAGTCTTCAAAGTTAACTTTGTAGGTGTATAATCTGATACCTTCTTTTTGTTCAGAACTGGTTTTACCTCACAAATCAAAGGCTCGATGAATATATAATTTACACTACTTACAAAGACTATTTTGTATCAGAAGTAGAAAAATGTGTCCCCATATAACAGCAGTAAGAAAAGATTCAGACTGCCTCAGCAAATGGTTTCTTTAAAGTATCAACCTAGTACCTTACGTGGTAACAAGTACATCAAATTGAATTAAGGTTTACTAGAATTTCTTCCTCCCCAATTAGGTAAACTTTCCTTTCCAATAAAAGTTTGAAGAGGTAACATTTTAAATCTTTTTAAAAGAAACCATTTGTTCAGAAAACAATTTTCATGATCAAAAAGTACCCAAACCTAACTCTACCTACCTCCTCCTCTTTTAACTTGGTCAGATTTTTCAGATTAATTTATATGAAAAGAACAACTTTCAAATTTTAGTCTTAGTATGAAATTCTGAGTTCCGGTCATTTGACGTTTATTATCTGGTCTCTCAGAATAGCTATTTTTCCTTCAGCATGATCTTGAAATACAACCACAACAACAAATTTAGGAGCAGATCCAAACATGGTTTGTCTCTCTCACGTGGTACAAAGGACCAAGAAAATGAAGAACAAGTTCTTTAAGAGACTGTACTTAAATGAGATCAGTTTACAAGAAGGCAGACTGCTACTCAACCTACAGAAATTTGTTAATTCCTACCTCAAAAGAACGTTCTTTCTTTGGCAGTGTTTAAACAAACAGTTTTCGAGCCACCAAAATAAAATGCAGAGGAAGACTGGACTAAATGACAAGATCTCTTCCTTTCTAACTCTAATCTATGATCTATATGCATATTGAAAATACCACACCATATTCACCAATGAGTGGGTTGCACCAGGCTTCGAATATTTGTCTTCTTTTAGAGAAGCCTTATAGTATGAAGGTAGGTGCCTTAAAACTACATAAAACTCTTAATTTGCTGGGAGTATGCTACATCTCAAAAGCAAATTATAATTGGAAACTATTGAAACAAAAAAGCAATCTTACTTTTTTAAATTCAGCCATTATTCCGAGCTTAAAAAACCATTCTCAAACTACAAAAAACTGAAGAGAGAAAAAAAAAAATCCAGGATGGGGCTTGGGCATTAGTTCTTTCTAAAAGCTCCTCTGATGATTCTAATATGTAGTCAGGACTTAAATCCAGTGACCTAAAGTCTACAAATACAATGCCTCTGTTTTTTTTATTACCAAGGTCACACTTCAATTTAAAGCTATTCATAAACTAAATTAAAATAAATAGCACCAATAAGACAAACTGATACATACTTTACCTAACTAAAGTGTGATATTGATAGTACTTTCTAATAACATTAACCTATGCAAAAAATTACTAAACTATCGTTCTAATAACTTGGACAGCAAAGACAAACGCTTATAACAAGAAACAGGAGTTTTTCTAAATGGTTCACCAGTGGCCAACCTGTTAGTCCCCGATTCCAGTGACCTATTCTCAGAGCACTGGCTTCTCCTTGGGGATTTTCGATACTTCACTCACTGTTGCCATGACGACAGCTTCATCGCTATGTACCACTCCACATCACCCAGGCTTTGGTAAATGTAGCTGGTCGCTGTATAGTCGGTTGCAAGGGAAAAAAGAGTTGAAGTTAATAACATATACAAGCTACCTGTCTGAGTAAACTTGTAATATGCATAGAACACTTTTACATCCTGCCTTAAAAAAAAGACTTCCATGCAATTAACAACTCCTTTTAAATTTCATGCTATAATCAGACTTCTAAGATTGAGACACAATCAATTTCTCTGCGATAATGACCGAAAGAAAAGGGGAAAAAAAAAAAAACACAGTTACATCAGACACGACAGTCAAATCAGGTGAGATGTTTTAAATTCCAAGGTTTTTATAGTTAAGAGGACCTACTCTGAAATCAAGGAAGACTACTCAAAGAAAAATTTCAAAGTAGATAATACTAAATGATAATAGTGAGCTCAATGGTCCAAAGAATACTAACAAAACTATTTCCTTTAAGCAAACACAGAATCCTTTGACGAAAGATACAAAACCTTTTTATTAGTGTCATTTTGTTTAAACACCCTGAAGAATCACCTAAATCTAAGTTTTAGCTCAGAACATGCTAAATACCAATTTGAAAACTTCCCAATTTTCAGGGATTCCTCACTAAGAAGCTAAAAGATGTTTTAAAATGAAAACTAAAAAAAGTAGTCTATCCCTGGAAATGGTTACGGTTAATGAGAAAAGATGGCAGAATAAAGAATGTAGAAAACTGAAAAATGCCGTGAAAACTATCTGGGTAGCAATGTTTCAGATTTTAAGGTTACTACTGGCTTGTCTCTGAATAATTCCATTACTGCCAACTTACAGACTCAGCAAAAAGACCACTCACGTAAGACACTAATTGGGTACTAACCGGTTACCCAACCCCAAAACGACTTAAAATCCTTTTATAACTAACTTCCTTTCAAACTCAATACAAGTTTATCTAACATCACAACAATTCCTTAAAAAGCGAACACAAGAACTAATCTACACCAAATATATTCTTTTGTAGCCTGTACTAGAGATCATCTATAGACAAAAGCACTACAACTAAAACTTTTTGGTACTGCCTCGCAGAAACACATAAAGTGTTAGCAGGTATCCGCGACACCTAAAAGACAACACTATTTTGGTCTCTATCTTACAAGATCAGATAAATGGACCTTATCTAAATGCAACCCACTCACTGAGACTGTCACCTGACCAAAACAAAATACCTGTTTAATCCCTTTGACTCCAAACTTTATCATCCTGCAGTCCTTTCAGATCCGGTATTATATATCGTAGTTCAATGTTGAGAAGTATTCTAACAAAAGCCAACCTCAATTGGTAAGGAATTAACTGGGACTTCCCATGGAAAAACAATCTACACAAAATTTTGCCACAGTATTAACTTGAACTGCAGTGTTTACACTTCCAGCCTTCAGTCTTCCAGAGAAGGGAGGGGAAAAATAACTTACAGAATACACTCAGACTTGAGTCAAACGCATTCCCTTTCTTGTTTAATCTTAAACCACAGGACTGGCTTCACAGCACTGTTAGGATTGTCCATAAACGCAACTGCCTCTACAAACTTTAGATAACTGGTTAATTGTGATTTTTCAAATTAAGTATCAGCGTGCTCCTACGTGAATTTTAACACCTAAATGAAAGTCAGTTTTCCCTTGCATTGGTTTTAACTTGAGAGGAAAGAATGTTTTGATCTGATGATTGGTGCACAGCACAGTAGTATCAAGAGATCTGTGTTCAATAATGCCAATCTTACCTTTTTCCTCTTAACTGGCGTAGATGGTGAAATACATTAATCACATCTCTTATTCTTCTAGGTGCTTCTTCGATTTTTGATGCAAGATTAATACATGCCATGGCAACAATCTGAAAGAACCACAATCCAATAAAAAGTTGTGAGATTATGGCACTACAGAGTACTGCTAGAAAAAAGTGCCCCTCTCAAAGTCTAAGGAAGTTATCCTGTTGAAAACACTTTAGGACACAGCTGAGAACTTTAAGACCTTTGGTGAAATGAAATCGCAGTTGACATTTCTAGGCCATAGGCTTACCAGGTATGCTAGCGTTAATGCTTTCTTTTTATTGCTTAATTCCCCTTAATTGTGAATCCAGAGCCAAGCTCAATCTCACAGGAATTTTGCATTTGGTTGAAAATTCTAATCCTTGATAACAGGGCACCTGGGCTCAGGATCCATCTCTGGTTCTAAAACACTTTTCTCAAGTCCCTACTTCCCGGTGGGTGAGAGCTAGGTACAAAGGCCTGAAACTAACCACTCCCTTTCTGGAAAAACTGGCTGCTGACACCACCTCCGCCCTCCTTCCCATTTCCGGATGAAAAAAATCCCCCTTCACCCGCCCCCGCTCTGCTTACCTCGAAACTGTGCTTGACGAAAGATTTGGAATAGAAAAAACGATGAAACAACACCTGCCCCGTTGCCATCGCCACCTGCAGACAAGAAAGAAGAACGGAAGCGCAGGGGTCAGGCGGGCCCGCACCAGGCGCCGCCGCCATTTTGTGCCGCCGCCGCTCGCTTCCCTCCCCCTCCCCCTCCCCGCCGCGAACAGCTCCAGTCCCCGTCTTCTCGTCGCCCAGCGCCCTCCCGCTCTCGACACGCCCGGGCTCCGGCTGGGACCCGCGGCTAGAGAGCCCCAAGGGGACACCCCCAACCCGGCCGGGACCTGGCGGTACCGGGACGCAGCGGAGAGAGAGGCGCAGCAGGTCGGCCCGGGGCCGGAGCACTGACCTGCGGCAGTCGAAGGAGAATGCCGGCGGCCTGGATGAGCTCGCAGCCCAGGATGCGCAAGTCCGTCTCGCTGGGCAGGTCGAGCCCGTCCTGCATGGACGGGGTGGGCGAGAGCCGCTCCTCCGGAATCAGCGAGTGGTCGATGGTGAGCGAAACTTCCGAGTACAGGCGGTCGCCGATTAGGATCCCTCCCGTCGTGGTCGTCGTCGTGGTGGTCGTGCCGGAGCTGGAGCCGCCCGCGCTCGGGGCGGCCGACGAGGCGGCGGCGGCGGCAGCGGTCGCGGTGGGGTGAGGCCCGGACGCCATGGTCTCAGCGAGCTGCACGCACACCCGACGCAGCCGGAACCCGGAGAGAGACTAACCAGCGTCCTCGGCGCGACGGATATTCCCGTGACCGCCGGGTTCTGGTCCGCTTCACGCAGCGTGCGCTTCCGCCCTGACGTCACCACGCCCCTCCGGCGTGCGCCAACTAGTCCCTTCAGGCCTCGACTCCGCCCGCGGCGCATCAATCCTGCGCTGGCCCAGGAGCGGCGGGACGCTCGGGTGTCCTGGGTTCCCCCTCCGCTGGGCCTCCAGAGTGGTCGAGGAGGTGATCTATTCCTAAAACAAGCCCAAGCCGCCTCGTTTGTAATATTTTAAACCACAAGTATAATAAGGGAGGCTAACAAAATAGCTTTACAAGATACCTTATCCCCAAGTTCGGGTCTGCAAAATTTACTGTAACCCCTGCGCGTTGACAACTTGTCTAGAACGTGCGTCCCTGTGCTCCCGTCTCTCTTCCTCTCCTAACTTTTCGCATTTAGGTGGCGCAGTTTCGGCGAGCACAAAGCGTCGACCTTCGCCCACATTGGCGGGTGGAAGTGGCTACTCCGATGTCGTGTACGGACGAACTTGTAATTTAAAGTGACCCGCAAGGAATCTGGAGAAAGGTGCTTTACAGTATTTTTAGAAAACAGGAATGTGAACTACTTCGGCTCAAAAAAACCCAAAAAACAAAAACCTCTACGATGAGCGTGTGGTTCACAGGGGTTTAGAAGTAAGGCGAAGGCTTCGTATTGACTGGGAGGGCAGCTGCTTTAGCAGTTTCGCTTGCGAAACTCAGGCCTGAGCCAGTGACAACGTCACAGCTTTCGCTAATCTGGAAAATCCCTAGTTTCCAAAAATAGTCTTAGGGCGAGACTTTACAGAGGTAATTTGATAATGCCTGGGGTCTCTGTATTCCTGCGTGGTTACTCCAATTAGGTAGTATAGGAGAAATAAAATTTCCATTGTATACATATTTTTCCCTCTGTGATATTAAAAGTTCTCCAAATTTCCTCAAAATTGAAGTAAAAACAATGATACTGATCCAGACTACTAGAAGCTAGAGAGGGAGAAAAAGGAGTAGATCCTGATTTACTCCAGCCATTTTTTTGTCCTTTGACTGAACTTTGGAGACGTCCAGGGATGAGAAGTCCCATTGCCTTTCTATTACATAGCTCAGTTTTAAGACTTAGTTTAATTAGAGAAAGTTGAAGCCTGGATCTATAGAACAAAGGGAGCTTGAATACATTGAAATATTTGTCAGTGATGTCACTAAAGCAAAACATATTCAAGGGACTTCCCTGGTGGTCCACTGGTTAAGAATCTGCCTTCCAATGCAGGGGACGCGGGTGAGGAACTAAGATCCCACGTGCTGCAGGGCAACTAAGCCCGTGCGCACTAGAGCCCAAGCGGTAACTACGGAGCCTGTGAGCCTTCACGCTCTGGAGCCTGTGCGCCACAGTTAGAGAGAAGCCTGCGCGCCACAACGAAAGATCCCGCATGCCACAACGAAGATCCCGTGTGCCACAGCTAAGACCCGATGCAGCCAAAAAAAAAAAAAAAAATTCAAAAACCTCATTTTTAAAAAAGCATTAAATCAACCTTACATCAGTATTTCTGAACTCTGGCTGCACATAAGGATCTTCAGAGGAGCTTTTATTTTTGGTTGAGCCACGGTGGCTTGTGGGATCTTAGTTCCCTGACCAGGGGTTGAACAGAGTCCTAACCACTGGACTGCCAGGGAATTCCCCAGAGGAGTTTTTTAAAATATACTGATGCCTGAGTCTTACTTGTAGGGGTTGATTTTATTGATTTGGGGTGGGCCCAGCCAGTGGTTGAATTTCGCCCATCCTCCAGATATTGGAATGTTCAGCCAGGATTGAGAAACATTGCTCCAATAGAGATACCGGACCTCTCTGCATGTCATGTTCACCTTTCTGACTAGGCTGCTTCCAGGGAAACTTCCTTCTCCAGTATTCAGCAGGGATTTAAAATGCTTTAACAAACTTTGAAATCTTTAAAAATTGATGATATGCTATTTTCATGGTTCTGATCATCTAGTATGGTTGTGTAAGATAGTATCAGTGGGTAAAGCTTCAATTATTTCAAAATAAAAAGGGGAAAAAAAACCCTAATTGGTGATATGCTTCATTGAAACATTGAGCTTCAGTGAAATCACCACCTATATTTGTAATGACTTAAGAGTAATATAATTTATTTTTAATTTCTTAATGGAACTTTTTTCTAATATTTAGAGGGTCTCCCACCATGCCTCTCCAGTAGGCTGATTTGGTGATATCTTGATATATTTTATAATTATTTTTTAATCTCTAGGTCTATGATTAATCTAAAAAAGTTCACAAGCATAGGAGTGAGAAGTTCTGGGACAAGGAGGGGTTACCTGCTCTACTCCCGATATCTTTTCCCAGCGGACCTCCCTGTTCCCCACACCTCCTGTGTCTGGCAGTCATTTCCAGGAGTGCAGAACCACCCAAACTATTCCACAGCTTTGTGCCCATTTCCCATTCCCTTCTGACTGTACCCCAAATTATATCCAATAGACATGACTATTTTCACTGTTCCTCCCTTCAGGCTCAACAATGGTGGTAGAGAAAGTGGGCCGATGTTTTAAATGCTTAGCATTAACTCATTAAACTGTGATGTTGTTGATACTTATAATTTAAACTTTAAAAAAAAAAGTTCATGACTAATCCAGAAGATGGAAAGTAATGGGTCTAGTGGCTCTGCTCCACAAGGCTGTCTAAGGCCCGGAGTTGAAAAAAACTTTTGACTATCCTTTTAAGAGTCAAATTCCAGAAAAATCATGGTTTGAAAAGGTTGTTACATTATTTCTGAGTTGTTTTGAAGAAAGTTGCTTTTCCATGTACCTACTTCCAAAACATCAACATTAAAATGTGGAAAGACTAAGACCTATTCAGAGTTATAAAGGATCCAGAATTGGGAGGGATAAAGCATATGTTTTAATTGCATAAAAGCTTTAGTAGCAATGAGTTCAGACAAGTGAGACTGTTCCATTAAGAAGGTAAATGAATATGAAAAATATATATATGTATAACTGAATCACTTTGCTGTACAGCAGAAATTAACACAACATTGTAAATCAACTACACTTCAATAAAATAAATTTTTTAAAAAAGAAGGTAAATGACTGGGTTGTCATTCGAAATAAAAATAGAATGGTAAGTCTATAATATATTTTGTATATTCTTTCTCAACAAACAGAGGTCCTAGTACTAGTATACCCTGAGTTCACCCATGTCTAAAAGGAAATCAACGATAATTAAAGTTGCATTTTTACTTACCAAGACCTGCAGGCTTCAGAGGATGACTGAAGAGAAAAATGGAATTATCTGTGACCTGGGGGCTACTGAAGAATCATATTCCTGATACTTAAATCAGCTCTCATTCCATTAGTCTCTGCAGCCTCTCAGGGGAGCATGTTTTTCATTAATATTTAAACATTCAGGTTCTTTAATCCTAAAATTACAATTGGCATAATTTCATTAATTTCTTCAGCAATTGGTTAGACCAGCAGAATTTAATAACGCAACAGTGTAATTTAGGCTAAGGACAAATGAAATGTAAGTCCCCCGCCTAGATGGAGGTACACTCTTAATAAAGGGAATGGTACACACACAGACAAATGTCAGGGTGACTAGTAAGTGCAAAAAGCAGTCAGAGAAGGTGTAAATCATTACGGTTAATGTCAACAGGGATCACTTAGAACCTTAAGAAGTTGCTCATCAAGTTTCTATTTATGGCAGAAATCAGAGACTATCTGACTTTACACATGACTTTATTCACGTACTTACATGACTTTTTCATTTAGTCCTGTGGCAGTTATATGACAATGCATTCTGGTCTGGTTTCCCTCATCATTAGAAATAGTCATTCTGGGGGATTCCCTGGTGGTCCAGTGGTTGGGACTGAACATGATTTATATGTAATTAACACTTAGGCATATACTGCTTGGTAAATCTCATAATAGCACTGGCCTGGGCATTCTGCTGCTGGCTCTGCAGAGAACTAGTTCTGACACTTAACCACAGTTTTCTCATTTCTTAAAGTGAGGGAGTCCAATTGGACCCCTTGCAGGTCTAAAGTTCTTTGACTCTGGTCATCCAGACATCTTAAACCTCAGACTCATCTTTGGTTATTTCTTCTTTATTGTATTTTAGTCACTAAGTCCTGTTGTTCCTTCCTTCAAAGAAGGAAATTGTTCTTGAATCTGTCTGTTCTATTCTACTATATCTGCCTGGACCATCACAGTAGCTTTCTAAATGGTCTTCTTGCCTACAGTCTCTCCCATCCCTCATTCAACCTGGGACATCTCTAAATTGCTCTTGATATATCAGTTTACTTCTTCCACTTCCTCAAAAAAAATGCTGAAGATAAAAGATAGAGATCAAACACCTTTCGGCAATTGAGGCTTTCCACAATCTTAACTTACCTTGTCACTCATTTCCATATCCCATTACCACCTGACCTTATTCCCCTCTATGTCTCAACTTGAACCAAGACCTAGCACTTAATGACCTTTAGTATATTTTGACACATGATTCCATACTATCATGCATTGTTGTTACTTGATTAGTTCATGGGTGAATTCATTGACTCCCTAAAAATAGGACCATTTTTGCATTTATTTGCATTCTCTACAGAACCTGATAGACACTGTGTATATGGTAGATACATAATCAGAACTTGTGGACTGAATTGCGTGTTTTTCTCCAAGGGCCTTCCATAGGCAACCTGGTCTTGCCTTCTCCTTTCCATCCAGAAGTCAGTTCCATCTTCAAGTGCCTGTCCTATCACCACAGCCCTGTCTCCCTAACGGGGAGCTACGGGTCCCAATTTATCCTGTTATTTTTGCAGCACTTTGTAGCAGATCAGCTGTTTCCACTTCTGCTCTATTCTGTGTCCTCACAGTGGGCTACTTAAATAGCCCACCACCTCTGTTCTGTATAGGCCTGGACTGCAGAACAGAAGGCCTGTTGGAATTGCTATACCCAGAGAGTTGCAATGGGGGGACAGGAGCTCACAGAAACAATATAGTGAAGTCATTTGGTGACTGAGTATGGACCAAAGCTCTGAGACAGTTTTTGGAGGTGTTTCCAGAAACTGGGCATGTGTGACCAAGAGTTAAGGCCAGTGCCAATTTGATAAACTGAACTGTAAAGCTAACACAAAACCACAGGTTTGCTTTTGGAGCTAGATTAAAGTTAGTATCTACTCTCATCTCTTTTATTCAAGCAAGGAAATTAAGGTCCAAAGATGAGGCTTCAAATAGCTACTCAGTAAATATCTGCTGATTGCAAATAATCCAGTCAAGCTGGTCCTTGGATGGATTTATTCTTTATGGTACTTCATGTCAAAAATTGGCCAACCAGTCTTAGTTTTAGTCAGCAGTTCAAGAGTAAGAAGAGCTTATTGGCATGACTTCCAAACAGACAACATCAAAGGAGTGTGACCCTGCCAACACCTGGGTTTTGGCCCATTGAAACTGATTTAGGGCTTCTAACTTGCAGAACTGTAAGATAATATAAATTTGTGTTGCTTTAAGCCATTAAATTTGTTGTAATTTTAAACAGCAGTTATAGAAAACCAGTGCAGTGAGAGTTGCCATTTCCTGATATTCTTTAAGAAGTGCTTCTCAAACTTTAAGATGTATACAAATTACCTGGGTGGAGACTGAGAGCCCCATTTTCAAAAAAACTCCCAAGTGATGCTGATACTGCTAGTCTAAGAGCTATACTGAGTGGCAAGGCTTTAAAGCACATTAGATGATTTTATCTCTTTTAATAATCTCAATATGTAGGAAGTGGAACCCAATGGCTGAAAGTATTGGAGGCTCTGTAGTTGACTTACTGGGAAAAAAAAATCCTGTCACTCAATAGCCATGCAAATATAGGCAAATTATTATTAATATTAATTAATTAATTTATTTTTTGGCTGCATTGGGTCTTCGTTGCTGCGTGTGGGCTTTCTGTAGTTGCGGAGAGCAGGGGCTACTCTTCATTGTGGTGCGTGGGCTTCTCATTGCGGTGGCTTATCTTGCTGTGGAGCCGGGCTCTAGGCGCACGGGCTTCAGTAGTTGTGGTGTGTGGGCTTCAGTAGTTGTGGCACACAGGCTCAGTAGTTGTGGCTTGCGGGCTCCAGAGCGCAGGCTCAGTAGTTGTGGCGCACGGGCTTAGTTGCTCCGCGGCATGTGGAATCTTCCTGGACCAGGGCTCAAACCCGACATTCCTCTGCATTGGCAGGTGGATTCTTAACCACTGCACCACCAGGAAGTCCTGTGAATTGTTTATTGTTAGATTCAACAGACATAAAGTTCTATCAAATTGCCAAAACAAGTTTTAGACTTACTCTCAATTTCTGTACTTATTGAGGACTGTAACAAACAGTTCAGAGTTTGGTGACAGTCCATGGGCCACTCTTTGAGTGATATTACTCTTTGAATTTTTAATAATGAATATATATTACTTGTATAATTGCAATTAATTGTTCTAAAAAAAATCCAGTTCAGTCTGATAATAATAGAAATAGGTATGAGGTATAGAAACAGTTCCAAGGATGGAGTAATTTTACAGACAAAAAAGGTGGCAAAAAGGAGGTGACATGTGATCTGGCTTTTAAAGGCTACACAGGTATTTGTCAGAAGGATAACTGTGGAAGAGCATCTTAGGCAGAGGAAAAACAGGGGCCAGGGCAGGGAGGTATGAGATTGCTGGGTGTGTTGAGAAATACAGTGGACACCTGTTGTTTCAGCCTGCCCAGCATTCAGTCTTCCTTCTTTCATTTTCCCTGGGGGACCCACAACTTCTCCGTCCTCGCTGTAGGTGGCTGAGGTGGGGCTGACCCCTTCCCCACTTCCTCCCGGTGACTGGTTCAGGACAACAGCCAAGTCCAGGGCTTTGGCTGTACTCCTGGCCAGGGGAGGGGAGAGAGCTGCTTGTTGCTGCTGGGACTGCTGAAAGGAGGACATAAGCCTGGAGCTGCAGAAGAGAACCAGTTTGAGAATGAAGTCAGCAGAAAAAAAGAGCAGAGACCAGAGATGGAAACCCAACCCAAGACTTCATATGGGCCCCTCCCTGTAGTCACAGCCTATATGCTACCCCTGGGATTTTCAGTTATGTGAACAGATAACTTCCTTTTTATTCATTTCATCCTAAACCTACCTTAATTGAAAGAAGACTTACACGAGGAATATTCTGGTGTGTGAGAATACAGTGTGTGTGTACACCAGGGATTGATGAGTCTGCAGAGGTAGGCAGGGGCTGGAAGGTGAAGGACTCAGGAAGAGGCCCTCATTTCTAGAGGCTCTCAGGACCTCTGGAGGGTGTAAAGCAGTGATTACCTCAAGAAAATCAAGAGCTATATTAATAAAAGAATAATATTAAGAACATTTACTTCCTCAAGCTTTTCTAGTAGTTTCATTTTTTTTTTTACATCTTTATTGGAGTATATTTGCTTTACAATGGTGTGTTACTTTCTGCTTTATAACAAAGTGAATCAGTTATACATATACATACATTCCCATACCTCTTCCCTCTTGCGTCTCCCTCCCTCCCACCCTCCCTATCCCACCCCTCTAGGTGGTCACAAAGCACTGAGCTGATCTCCCTGTGCTATGCGGCTGCTTCCCACTAGCTATCTATTTTATGTTTTGTAGTGTATATATGCCCATGCCACTCTCTCACTTTGTCACAGCTTACCCTTCCCCCTCCCCATATCCTCAAGTCCATTCCCTAGTAGGTCTGTGTCTTTATTCCTGTCTTACCCCTAGGTAGTAGTTTCATTTTTATTATTCTTTGCCTGTTTCCCTCTAACTGGGCCTAGGCAATTAAAAATAGAAAGGGCCAGCAAATCCCTAAAAATGACATTTTAAAAATGATTCCATTTTCCTTTTAAGGATTGAGTTATAATTTTGAGCAGTGAAGTAGCTGACCTCATTTAGTAGTGTTTTCTGTTTCCAGTAAGTGTTTAACACAAGCGGTCTTTCACGGAAGAAACTTTCAGGAATAATAAGAATCAGCTTTTCTGAAGCTCCCTACACATTTAGTTTTCTCAGAGCGAACAGGAGGTAACTTCTGGGAATCTGAGGACCACATTAGCTATTTTGAACATTATGAAACAAAAATAAATAAGCCTCATTAAAAAATAATAAAATAAAAATAAATGAGCCTCATATCAAGTTCCCTGCAAACAGTTGTCACATTTCTTTAATTTAGAACAATTCCCTAGGGTTTTTGTCTTTTATGGTATTTTTCATGATTCCAGGTCAACTATTTTGCAGCATGTTCCTTAATTTGGAGTTGTCAGTGATTAGATTATGATTAGATTCAGGTTAAATATTTTCCCAGGAATACTCCATTGATGATGTTGAATCTTTCTCTAAGCTTCACAGCAAGGGGCACATGATGTCCAATTATTGTCCAATTTTTGGTTAATTTTGATTATTTGATTAAGGTGGTGTCAAGATTTATCCTCTGTAAAGGTACCTGTACACCTCTGTAATAAGTCATCTATGGAGTGATTCTTTGACAATAAATAGCATTCTTAATAACAGATCTTACATGTATTGTTTCAAACAATAAAAACAGCTCAACATCAAACTTTGTAGAGTTGGAATTATTTCAACAAACCTCTAGTGAGTGCTCACTAAATTATGTTACCCTAAAGTGCTAAGACCAAAGAGGGAAAGCCTGACCAGCAAACAGAATTCAGGAGAGTGACAAACCCACATTAAATGTGAGGAAAGGGAAATCCAGAGAAACGAACGATTTTAGACGATTTTAGATTGAGTGGCAGGGTTAGATTAGAACTCTGGTTTTTCTGATGCCCAATCCAGTGTTCTTTCCATGACAGCATCCAAAGGCTCTATTGTAACACTGTTTCTCCCTGGACCGGTGTAACATTGGTTGCTACAGTGAAAATAATTCATCTTACTATGTAACTAAAAGAACAAGCTTTCTCCAGGCCCACCACAAGATGCTTTAGAGGAATTGTTAGTTGGATTGATTTAAATTATGTACACTGTGACATTAAACTCACTGGAGCCCTAGTCTAGTTTTGTCTCAGGGAAATGTTTCCTCATAGTGACAGTGACACATGCACACTATCGAACCTGATATTGCTCCTCTGCCACACCTTAAAACTACCACAGATTTCTCTATTCACAAATCACGAAACAATTCAGAGGTATCTAAATCCTACATCCTGAGAGCAACTACTTAGAGCTGACATATAATTGCTTTAGAGTGTACAGTGTTTTCATACATATCACTGGAATCTCAAAAGCAATCCAGTTACTCCTTAAGGTGGGAAGCATGAATCAGTGGTAGATGTCTGCTGGGTTACTAACAGTTTTGCCTTTAGGTTTAAAAATATCTAGTGCGTACCTAATTTTCAGAATAGAAACATCACGGACAAAGCCTTATACATACGTTTAATCACTAGTGTATATTTATTCATTCACTCCCAGCAGGACTATCTCAGCTTCCAATTTAAAAAAGGATATGGAGATGGGCTGTTTTAGGCATTGTTCATGTGATTCCTTCTAGGCTGCTTCGGATCTGTAGACCCGGAAATCCCAACCTGGTCTCTCTGTTCCCTGGGCCGAGGGAGTTCAGGGAGAAATAGGTAGCGGCGGGGAAAAGACAAGCTGGAAAAGCTCCACTGTATCCCCTCAACAGTTTCAGCAACTGTTTTTAAAAGCGAAGACCAAGCATCATTTGCCCTTTGCTCGCCCTTCTCAATAAAGAACCTCACAACATTCTGCCTGCTTTGCGGAAGTGAATTTAATTAGATAGTTATTACAGCATTTACAATTTTTTACGGAAGGACTCTGGCGGTAACTCCCTTCTCCAGCTGCTAAAGGGCCATCCCAGATCTAGAGGCGGGTTTCCCGGAGGGCTCTACCGTGGGGGAAGTGAACGAAGGGGGTGGTCAGTTGCAAAGCCCTTCAACTAACTCGGCGTCAGCCTGGGGCCCACACCCCGCGAGACAAGTGCTCGGACTGAAGACCCCACCCCCACCCCGCCCCAGGCCCCGCTACCCCCGCAAAGTTTGACCGCACTCGGCCCGGGGACAATGAACACGTGCAAGACCTGGCTGGGCTGCCGTGGACTCCGGGGGCGTAATGATTTCACAACGGTCATGAGGGAGGAGAGCGCCAACCCCATCATTTCTAGGAAGGCCTGAGGCGACCAAGCCGCGAGGGCGGCCGGGAAGAGACACTCACATGCCGGAAAACCTGCAGAACTACAGCCACGCCCCGCGCACGCGCGGCGCGCCCTGCCCTCGCGTGGCCGCGGTCGTGCGGCTCCCTCCGCCAGCTGCCGGATCTAGCTCGCCTGCCTTCTCCGTCCGTCCGCCTTCCGCCCCTGCGCAGTCGCGTCGTCGCCCGCCCTTCCCTCCGCCCCTCGCAGCAGCCGGCCTCTTTTGACGTCAGCGGCAGAATGCTGCCGCTTAGTTCTAATCTGATGCCGAGTGCTGGGTGGGGTGGGTAGGAAGGTCGCCTGCTCCTCCCCTGGCCTGAACCTCTCTTGGAAAGGAAACCTCTTTTGTAATTTCCTAAGACTTCGAATTAAGCCTTTAAACTGTGCCCGTTTCCTAATAAGGGTGAACACGACCTCTCATCCTAGTTGATCTTCCAACCTGGGAGTTCTGTTAAAAGGGAACTGTAAAATGTGTTGTTATTTGGGTTTATTTGAAGGCTTTCGCTTGTCGTTTTTATGTGTGCCCTTAGGGTGTAAAGTGGAAGAGTGACATCCATAAAATGACGACTTTGTGTATGGAGGCTGGGATAAGCAGTACCTAGTCCGGCTTGATGAGATTAATGTGATTTTAAGTTAGTTTCCATTTGAATAATACAGGGGTGGCATTTTGAAAAGATGGGTATAAAAAGCTGTTAAAGAACTTGAAACCGTGGTTAATCATTTTGTAAGCTGCTTAAAGACAACGTGAAAAGGTATCAGAAATAAAATGAGAATTTAAATTTATAAGGGGCAAAGGTTTTGTCTACCTTTTACAGGCAATGAAATTGACCCAAAGATTTCTGTGATTTGCCTGAGAGGGGTGGAATTCAGGCCACTGTTTTCACCATGCCAGTACTCTGGCCAGCGTGACTAAGGCTGTCTTTAGAGCCCTCTGAGCTTGATCTTTTATTGCCTCTTTTCTTGTCTTCCTACCTCACTTGTCTTTTTCCACTTTCCATGATTTTTGTTTTCTTCCGGAGTTCTCTTTCTCCCCGCCCTCCCTTTGCTTTCTCTATTTCTTTAACTTCCTCTGTTTTTTTTGGGTTTTTTTGTGATAGTTGAGCCAGCCTTTCCTTCCTCCTTTAAATGCCTCTCCCTTAAATGACCATAAAAGGAAATAGAAGAATTTTTAAAGTTTATTTTCTTGTTTTAAGGGTGTTTTGTTTGGGGGGGGGGATCAGTTAGATATATATTATGTATATAGTTAGATATAAAATTTCCTCTTCTAAAAGCTGCCTCCTACTTCTTTCCATAGATGTTCAGTGAAAGTAGGAGTGTGTAAGAGAGAGTAGTGAAGGAAAGAAAAGAGAGGGAGAGATAGGAAAGAGGACGGAGTGTGTGGTGAGCTGTTTAGAATCAGAAAGAGGAGAAAAACATATATAAACAGAGACATGCTCTAAATTATACAAAACTCAACGTAAAATAACATAGCTGTAGGTAGGTTCTATAAAACTCAAGAAACACATCACTTTCCATCAATCCCTGCACATGCCTCTGTGACGCATTGCCTCAGATGAGTTGTGTCTTTCACAGCATAAACCTGTGCTTTAGCTGCTTTAGCTGCTCCAGAAGAAACAATCACAGGGGTTCTACCTATGAAATAATAATATACCAGTGATTGCAGACTACATGCCAACCCATAGGCTTCTCAACGTGTTGGCCCCTGTGCCCAGTCCTGCCAGTGGTTTTTGTTATCCTTGTTCTACACTTGGGGAACCTAAAGCCCAGAGAATCCCTTGCCCAGTGTTATAGAAGGCAGAACCTCTGCTGCTATTTCCAATTCCATGGTCTCTGAGTGAATATGTATAATAATAAGGAATTAACATCTAATTTAAAATGAATAATAGAGTTCATTAAAGTACACTATTGCCAACTGACTGAAGTATGCTCTCTTGTTATCAATTTCTCTCTTTGGTGTCTGTCTTATTCTGCTTGGTTAACAATAACTTGCAGAAGTTGGTTGGAAACATATTTTGTATTCTGCTAAAACATTCAAAGGTACTCCTGAAGTGTGGTTTATGTCTTAGTTCCCTTCATGAAAGAAAATACACTGCTCTGTATTCCATCATTTAAAAATAATCGGAAGCTTGAGGGCATTATGCTAAGTGAAATAAGGCAAATAAAGAGGGACAAATACTGTATGATCTCACTCGTATAATCTTAAAAAGTCAAACTCAGAAACAGTAGAATGGTGTTTACCAGGGGCTGGTAGAAGAAATGTGGAGATATTAGTCATAGGGTACAAACTACAGCTGTAAGAGGAATGCATTCTGGGCATGAAATGTACAGGATGGTGACTATAGTTAACAATAGTTAACAATACTGTATTATATACTTGAAAGTTGCTTAGAGAGTAGATTTTTTTATTCCCCCAGCTTTATTGAGATATAATTGACAACACTGTATAAGGTGTACAATGTGCTGATTTGATACATCCATATATTGCAAGATTATTACCACCATAGTTAGCTAACACCTCCCTCCTGTTACATAATTACCATTTCTTTTTTTTGTGGTGAGAATATTTAGTATCTACTCTCTTAGTAACATTCAAATATAAGACAGTATTATTAGTTATAGTCACCATGCTGTGCATTAAATCCCCAGAACTTGTTAATCCTCTAACTGGAAGTTTGTACCCTTTCAAAAGTACTTTCCCATTTCTCCCACCCCCTAGCTCCTGGTGACTCTGCTTTCTGAGTTTGGCTTTTTTAGATTCCACATATAAGTGAGATCATATAGTATTTGTTTTACGCTGTCTGACTTATTTCACTTAGCACACTGCCCTCAAGTTTCATCTAAGCTGTCTCAAACAGCAGAATTTCCTTCTTTCTCATGTCTGAATAGTATTCCATTATATATACACCACATTTTCTTCATCCATTCATCAATTGATGGATGCTTAGGTTGTTTCCAGATCTTGGCTATTGTGAAATAATACAGCAATAAACATGGGAGTGTGGATACCTTGATGAGATCCTGATTTCAGTTCCTTTGAATATATATCCAGAAGTGGGACTGCTGGATCACATGGCAGTTCTATTTTTTTTTTTTTTTTTGCGGTACACGGGCCTCTCACTGTTGTGGCCCAGCACAGGCTCCAGATGCACAGGCTCAGCAGCCATGGCTCATGGGTCCAGCCGCTCCGCGGCATGTGGGATCTTCCCGGACCGGGTCACGAACCCGTGTCTCCTGCATGGGCAGGCTGACTCTCAACCACTGCGCCACCAGGGAAGCCTGGTAGTTCTATTTTTTTAATTGTTTGAAGAAACTCCATACTGTTTTCCATAGTGGCTGCACCAGTTTGCATTCCCACCAACAGTGCAAAAGGATTCCCTTTTCTTCACACCTTTTGCTGACACTTGTTATCACTTGTCTTTTTAACTATGGCCATTCTAACAGGAATGAGGTGATATCTTGTGGTTCTGATTTGCATTTCCCTGATGATTAGTGGTGTGGAGCACCTTTTCATGTGCCTGTTGACCATGTGTATGTTGTTTTTGAAAACTCTATTCAATTCCTCTGACTACTTTTTTTTTTTTTTTTTTTTTTACGGTACGCGGGCCTCTCACTGTTGTGGTCTCTCCCGTTGCGGAGCACAGGCTCCGGACGCGCAGGCTCAGCGGCCACGGCTCGCGGGCCCAGCCGCTCCGCGGCATGTGGGATCTTCCCGGACCAGGGCACGAACCCACGTCCCCTGCATCGGCAGGCGGACTCTCAACAACTGCGCCACCAGGGAAGCCCTCTCTGCCTACTTTTTAATAAGGTTTTTTGTTGTTTTTGCTGAGTTGTATGAATTCTTTAAGTACTTTGGAACCACTTACCAGATATATGGTTTACAAATATTTTCTTCCATTCTGTAGGTTGCTTTTTCATTTCGTTGGTTGTTCCTTTTGCTGTGCAAAAGCTTTTTAATTTGATGTAGTCCCACCTATTGATTTTTGCTTTTGTTGCTCGTGCCTTTGGTGTCATATCCAGGAAATTGCTGCCAAGACCAATGACAAGGAACTTTTCAGCTATGTTTTCTTCTAGGGGTTTTAGGGTTTCAGGTCTTATGTTTAAGTCTTTAATCCATTTTGAGTTAATTTTTTTGACTGGTGTTAGATAAGGTCAAATTCTTCTGCATGTGCTTATCCAGTTTTCCCAGTAAGAGTAGATCTTAAATGTTCTCAACATAATAACAACAACAATAAATGGTAATTACTGTATGTGAGGTGAAGGATGTGTTAACTACACTTATTATGGTAAACATTTAGCAATATATATTTGTATCAAGTCATCACATTGTGCAACTTAAACTTATGTAATATTATATGCCAATTATATCTCGATAGAGTTGGAGGAAAAATAAAAACAATTATTCATTTCAATGACATTTGGTAGCTGAATAGTAAAAATAGAAAAAAATGATAAATTCTATTATTCCCATAATATCTGTGTAATACTATATGTCTACCTTGAATTCAACAATTCACAGAAGCACTGTTCTACATTTTTTTTCACATCTTTCTTTTTCTGAATTTTATCTTATTTATTTGTTTTTTATACAGTTCACATCTTTATTGGAGTATAGATGCTTTACAGTGTTGTGTTAGTTTCTGTTGTACAACAAAGTACAACAAAGTGAATCAGCTATATGTATACATATATCCCCATATCCCTTCCCTGTTGAGCCTCCCTCCCACCCTCCCTATCCCATCCCTCTAGGTGGTCACAAAGCACTGAGCTGATCTCCCTGTGCTATGCAGCAGCTTCCCACTAGCCATCCATTTTACCTTTGGTAGTGTATATATGTCAGTGCTACTCTCACTTTGTCCCAGCTTCCCCTTTCCTCCCTGTGCCGTCAAGTCCATTCTTTATGTCTGCATCTTTATTCCTGCTTTGCCACTAGGTTCATCAGTACTGCTTTTTTAGATTCCATATATATGTGTTAGCACACGGTATTTGTTTTTCTCTTTCTGACTAACTTCACTCTGTATGACAGATTCTATGTCCATCCACCTCACTACATTTTTTTTTAAATTCTACATTCCAGGGTGGTGATTCTTCAACTTGTATATCTTGTACCTTACCATAAGTTGAGAACCTGGATTCCAGGATGGTAGAAACACAAAGCTTGCTTATTCTAATGAGCATTTTATATATTTATAGGACTTTATCATTATCCTTATCATATACTGTGTTTTAAGGACAAAAAAAAAAGCATGAGCATTGTTGGGGGTTAGTTTTATTTTTTGTGGCTTTAAAATACAAACAAAAATAAGGATCATATTAGTTTTTAAAATGTCAGCAATAGTATTAGCATTTTTACTGCTAGAACTGTGAAACATATAGACATGAAATAGCATTATCACCTGAGAAGTTATGCTAATCCATTCTGTTATTAGGAAGCTTGAGGATGCAGTTCACTCACATCTGCATTCATGGGATAAAATTTGAAATGTGGCAAGGCTGACTTTATCCTTCTGTCTTATGACTAAGATAGAGGTTTTCACAATTAAGAAGCAATTTGAACAGAAAGCATGAGCAAGGGATGGGCTTTATACGTTTCACTGCTCTGAAGCTATAATAGAAAACAAGTACAAAGATTATTCCAGATTATTTTGGAAAAACTTTTATTCCAAAGTATTGTAAACTTCCATTCTGCAGTTGACTGGAAGATTTTTGGATAATGAATCTACCCATTCATATTGATATGTCTTCGACCCTCATACTCTCTTGCAGTTACTTTTGCTGCATAACAAATTGACCCAAATTCAGCAACTTGAAACAACCATTTGATTATGTTCACAGGTTTTGTGGGTCAGGAATCAGACTGGGCACAGCAGGGATGGTGGACCTCTCCTCCTTGAGATTTCAGGTCTCATCCCTTGGGCTGGGCTGCCTCAGGGTCTGGGACTGCCAACAGAAGTAACTGCACTTGTCTTCTTTATGTGGCTTGACTTCTCTACAGCTAATGTTCTCAGGGTAGTTAGACTTTTACATGGCAGCTCAGGGCTCCAAGCTTGAGTGTTCTAGTGTGTAAGGCTGATGCTGCATTACCTTTTATGACCCAGCCTCACTATTGTGTCCACTGCAGTCTCTTGGTTGAAGGAGTCATAAGCCTGCCCAGATTCAAGAAGTGTGCCCAGTGCTCGCTTCGGCAGCACATACACTAAAATTGGAACAATACAGAGAAGATTAGCATGGCCGCTGACCAAGGATGACATGCAAATTTGTGAAGCATTCCATATTTTTGGCAACTAGAGATTATCATACTAAGTGAAATAAGAGAAAAACAAATACCATATGATATCACTTATATGTGGAATCTAAAATACAGCACGTGGTTGCCAAGGGAAAGGGGGGTGGGGGGTATGGACTGGGAGTCTGGGGTTAGTAGATGCAAACTATTGCATTTAGAATGCATGGACAACAAGGTCCTACTGTATAGCACAGGGAACTATAACCAATCTCCTGGGATAAACCATAATGGAAAAGAATATAAGAATGAATATATGTGTATAACTAAGTCATTTTGCTGTATAGCAGAAATTAACACAACATTGTAAATCAAGTATACTTCAATTAAAAAAAAAAAAAAGAAGTGTGCCCATAGGACCCCCACCCACCATCACCTCTCCATGAAAGGAGTGTCAAAAGACTTGGGGCCATGTTCTAAAACTGCCACTTACTCCAATACCCAACTCTCCCCCATTCAATTCTAAAAGAATTTTCCTTCAGATGTTTTCTCAAAGTGAATACAATGTATTAATAAAATTCCCTACATGGGATCCAAGGCCACTGAAACTGCCATGTAATTATTTTTCTTTCTCAGGGGAAGCAGATGGAATTATCAGACTGTGATTACTGGTTTTAAACACGGCTGCCAATATCTGTATGTCCCTCCTGAGAGATGGGCTGCATATCTGAAATGAGGGAGGAAAACATGTAATCATCCCTTGTTGAAGAAATCAACTTTTTATTTAAAAACCATGCTTGCTTGAGCAGACGCAAGAAGAACCACAACTCTGCAGCCTGTGGAAGGAAAACCACATTCACAGAAAGATAGACAAAATGAAAAGGCAGAAGACTTTGTACCAGATGAAGGAACAACATAACCCCAGAAAAACAACTAAATGAAGTGGTGATAGGCAACCTTCCAGAAAAAGAATTCACAATAATGCTAGTGAAGATGATCCAGGACCTCAGAAAAAGAATGGAGGCAAAGATTGAGAAGATGCAAGAAATGTTTAACAAAGACCTAGAAGAATTAAAGAACAAACAAACAGAGATGAACAATACAATAACTGAAATGAAAAATACACTAGAGGGAATCAATAGCAGAATAACTAAGGCAGAAGAACGGATAAGTGACCTGGAAGACAGAATGGTGGAATTCACTGCCGCGGAACAGAATAAAGAAAAAAGAATGAAAAGAATTGAAGAGAGCCTAAGAGACATCTGGGACAACATTAAATGCAACAACATTTGCATTACAGGGGTCTCAGAAGGAGAAGAGAGAGAGAAAGGACCTGAGAAAATATTTGAAGAGATTATAGTCGAAAACTTCCTTAACGTGGGAAAGGAAACAGCCACCCAAGTCCAGGAAGCACAGAGAGTCCCAGGAAGGATAAACCCAAGGAGAAACATGCCAAGACACATAGTAATCAAATTGACAAAAATTAAAGACAAAGAACAATTATTAAAAGCAACAAGGGAAAAACGACAAATAACATACAAAGGAACTCCCATAAGGTTAACAGCTGATTTTTCAGCAGAAACTCTACAAGCCAGAAAGCAGTGGCACAATATATTTAAAGTGGTGAAAGGGAAGAACCTACAACAAGATTACTCTACCCGGCAAGGATCTCATTCAGATTTGACAGAGAAATCAAAGCCTTTACAGACAAGCAAAAGCTAAGAGAATTCAGCACCACCAAACCAGCTCTACAATGAATGCTAAAGGAACTTCTCTAAGTGGGAAACATAAGAGAAGAAAAGGACCTACAAAAACAAAACCATAACAATTAAGAAGATGGTAATAGGAACATACATATTGATAATTACCTTAAATGTGAATGGATTCAATGCTCCAACCAAAAGACACAAGCTCACTGAATGGATACAAAAACAAGACCCGTATATATGCTGTCCACAAAAGACCCATTTCAGACCTAGGGACACATACAGACTGAAAGTGAGGGGATGGAAAAACATAGTCCATGCAAATGGAAATCAAAAGAAAGCTGGAGTAGGAATACTCATATCAGATAAAATAGACTTTAAAATAAAGAATGTTACAAGAGACAAGGAAGGACACTACATAATGATCAAGGGATCAATCCAAGAAGCAGATATAACAATTATAAATATATATGCACCCAACATAGGAGCACCTCAATACATAAGGCAACTGCTAACAGCTATAAAAGAGGAAATCGACAGTAACAGAATAATAGTGAGAGACTTTAACACCTCAATTACACCCATGGACAGATCATCCAAACAGAAAATTAATCAGGAAACACAAGCTTTAAATGACACAATAGACCAGATAGATTTAATTGATATTTATAGGACAGTCAAAAAATGTCCTAAACAAGAGATTACAAAAACAAGAGATTACACTTTCTTCTCAAGTGCACACGGAACATTCTCCAGGATAGATCACATATTGGGTAACAAATCAAGGCTCAGTAAATTTAAGAAAACTGAAATCATATCAAGCATCTTTTCTGACCACAACGCTATGAGATAAGAAATCAATTGCAGGGAAAAAAACATAAAAAACACGAACACATGGAGGCTAGACAATACGTTACTAAATAACCAAGAGATCACTGAAGAAATCAAAGAGGAAATAAAAAATACCTAGAGACAAATGACAACAAAAACATGATGATCCAAAACCTATGGGATGCAGCAAAAGCAGTTCTAAGAGGGAAGTTTATAGCAATACAATCCTATCTCAAGAAACAAGAAAAATCTCAAAAAAACAATCTAACCTTACACCTAAAGGAACTAGAGAAAGAAGAACAAAAAAACCCCAAAGTTAGTAGAAGGAAAGAAATGATAAAGATCAGAGCAGAAATAAATGAAATAGAAATGAAGAAAACAATAGCAAAGATCAATAAAACTAAAAGCTGGTTCTTTGAGAAGATAAACAAAATTGATAAACCATTAGCCAGATTCATCAAGAAAAAGAGAGAGAGGCCTCAAATCAATAAAATTACAAATGAAAAAGGAGAAGTTACAACAGACACAGCAGAAATACAAAGCATCCTAAGAGACTATTACAAGCAACTCTGTGCCAATAAAATGGACAACCTGGAAGAAACAGACAAATTCCTAGGAAGGTGTAACCTTCCAAGACTGAACCAGGAAGAAATAGAAAATATGAACAGACCAATCACAAGCACTGAAATTGAAACTGTGATTAAAAATCTTTCAACAAACAAAAGTCTAGGACCAGATGGCTTCACAGGTGAATTCTATCAAACATTTAGAGAAGGGCTTCCCTGGTGGCGCAGTGGTTGAGAGTCCGCCTGCCAATGCAGGGGACATGGGTTCGTGCCCCGGGCCGGGAAGATCCCACATGGCGCGGAGTGGCTAGGCCCGTGAGCCATGGCCACTGAGCCTGCGTGTCCGGAGCCTGTGCTCCACAACGGGAGAGGCCACAACATGAGAGGCCCGCGTACCGCAAAAACCAACAACAATAAAAAAAAAACATTTAGAGAAGAGCTAACACCCATCCTTCTCAAAGTCTTCCAGAAAATTTCAGAGAAAGGAACACTCCCAAACTGATTCTATGAGGCTACCATCACCCTGATACCAAAACCAGACAAAGATATTACAAAAAAAGAAAATTACAGACCAATATCACTGATGAATATAGATGCAAAAATCCTCAACAAAATACTAGCAAACAGAATCCAACAACACATTAAAAGGATCATACAGCATGATCAAGTGGGATTTATCCCAGGGATGCAAGGATTCTTCAATATATGCAGATCAATCAATGTGATACACCATATTAACAAACTGAAGAAGAAAAACCATATGATCATCTCAATAGATGCAGAAAAGCTTTCGACAAAATTCAACACCCATCTATGATAAAAACTCTCCAGAAAGTGGGCATAGAGGGAACCTATCAGAACATAATAAAGACCATATATGACAAACCCACAGCAAACATTCTCAATGGTGAAAAACTGAAAGCATTTCCTCTAAGATCAGGAACAAGACAAGGATGTCCACTCTTACCACTATTATTCAACATAGTTTTGGAAATCCTAGCCATGGCAATCAGAGAAGAAAAAGAAATAAAAGGAATAGAAACTGGAAAAGAAGATGTAAAACGGTCACTGTTTGCAGATGACATGATACTATACACAGAGAATCCTAAAGATGCCACCAGAAAACTACTAGAGCTAATCAATGAATTTGGTAAAGTTGCAGGATACAAAATTAATGCACAGAAATCTCTTGCATTCCTATACACTAATGATGAAAAATCTGAAAGAGAAATTAAGGAAATACTCCCATTTACCATTGCAACAAAAAGAATAAAATACCTAGGAATAAACCTACCTAGGGAGACAAAAGACCTGTATTCAGAAAACTATAAGACACTAATGAAAGAAATTAAAGATGATACAAACAGATGGAGAGATATACCATGTTCTTGGATTGGAAGAATCAATATTGTGAAACTGACTGTACTACCCAAAGCAATTTACAGATTCAATGCAATCCCTATCAAATTACCAATGGCATTTTTTTTTACAGAACTAGAACAAGAAATCTTAAAATTTGTATGAAGACACAAAAGACCCCGAATAGCCAAAGCAGTCTTGAGGGAAAAAAATGGAGCTGGAGGAATCAGACTCCCTGACTTCAGACTATACTACAAAGCTACTGTAATCAAGACAATACGGTACTGGCACAAAAACAGAAATATAAATCAATGGAACAGGATAGAAAGTCCAGAGATAAACTCACACACATATGGTCAACTAATCTATGACAAAGGAGGCAAGGATATACAATGGAGAAAAGACAGCCTCTTCAATAAGTGGTGCTGGGAAAACTGGACAGCTACATGTAAAAGAATGAAATTAGAACCCTCCCTAACACCATACACAAAAATAAACTCAAAATGGATTAGAGACCTAAATGTAAGGCCAGACACTATAAATATCTTAGAGGAAAACACAGGAAGAACACTTTTTGACATAAATCACAGGAAGATCTTTCTTGATCCACCTCCTAGAGTAATGGAAATAAAAACAAAAAGAAACAAATGGGACCTAATGAAACTTAAAAGCTTTTGCACAGCAAAGGAAACCACAAATAAGACGAAGACAACCCTCAGAATGGGAGAAAATATTTGCAAACGAATCAATGGACAAAGGATTAATCTCCAAAATATATAAACAGTCCATGAAGCTCAATATTAAAAAAACAAACAATCCAATCCAAAAATGGGCAGAAGACCTAAATAGACATTTCTCCAAAGAAGACATACAGATGTCCAAAAAGCACATGAAAAGATGCTCAACATCACTAATTATTAGAGAAATGCAAATCAAAACTACAATGAGGTATCACCTCACACCAGTTAGAATGGGCATCTTCAGAAGATCTACAAAAAACAAATGTTGGAGAGGGTATGGAGAAAAGGGAACCCTCTTGCACTGTTGGTGGGAATGTTAGTTGATACAGCCACTATGGAGAACAGTATGGAGGTTCCTTAAAAAACTAGAAATAAAATTACCATATGACCCAGCAATCCCACTACTGGCCAGATACCCAGGGAAAACCATAATTCAAAAAGACACATGCACCCCAATGTTCATTGCAGCACTATTTATAATAGCCAGGTCATGGAAGCAACCTAAATGCCCATTGACAGACGAATGGATAAAGAAGATGTGGTACATATATACAATGGAATATTACTCAGCCATAAAAAGGAACGAAATTGGGTCATTTGTAGACGTGTGGATGGATCTAGATTCTGTCATACAGAGTGAAGTAAGAGAAAAACAAATATCATGTATTAACGCAGATATGTGGAGCCAGGAAAAATGGTACAGATGAACCGGTTTGCAGGGCGCAAATAGAGACACAGAGGTACAGAACAAACGTACGGACACCAAGGGGGGAAAATGGTGGGGAGGGTGGGGGGGTGTGATGAATTGGGAGATTGGGATTGACATATATACACAAATATGTATAAAATAGATAACTAATAAGAACCTGCTGTATAAAAAAATAAATAAAATAAAATTCAAAGATTCCAAAAAAAATATCATGCTTGCTTGCTTTTACTCTTTGTTCTTTGGATATAGAGTATATGTCTCTGCAAAATGACTGACTGAGAAAGCTATGTGTTAGCAATTCAATGAAAGTAGTTAAAACATGCCCCAGGGCCTGGATTTCAGGGGCAAAATTTAAGGGGGGGGGGCCAAAAAACTCATTTATCAAGATATTTTAATGTAGTATTTAAAGAAATCAAAATTAATGCCAAGCAATCCATAATAAAATGTCAAAATTTTAAATAAAGCCATATCCGTTTCCTAGGGCTACTGTAACAAAGCACCATAAACTGGATGGCTTAACAGAAACATATTGTCTTCCTGTGCTGGAGGCTGGCCACTTGCAGGGAGAAACTTCATGCCTGTCCCCTAGCTTCTGGTGATTGCTGAAGTCTTTGGACTTTCTTGGCTTATAGCTGCACCACTCCAATCTGTGCTTCCATCTCCCCCTGACCTTCTTCCCTGTGTGTACCAGTCACTGGATTTAGAGCCCACTCTAATCCAGTATGATCTCATCTCATCTTAATCTAATTATATTTGCAAAGACCGTATTTCCAAATAAGGTCACATTCTGAGGCTCCGGTGGACATAAATTTTTGGGAGGCACTAGTTAACACTGTAGACAGGATCAGTATTACTGATTTTCCCTTTTGCCTCAGGATCTAATATGACTCAGCGTGGTCTGCCCCATTTTAGTAGCAAGCATAGGCTGGTCACTGCCCAGTGAGCTGCTATTACATCAGCTTTGTGGTCCAAGACTTAGAAGGCGGCTGTGTGTGTTCTTCCTGAGAACTTTCACCTGCTCACCTGCCTCAGCTTGCACATACTTGTATGATGACTCTGAAATCTCTCCAGCCTTGCTACTTTCCTGAGTTCTCGTTTCCAGTATGTTCTTTTTTATATTTTTTATTTATTTTTTTATAGATAAGATTTTTTAAAATATTTATTTTATTTATTATCATTTATTTTTGGCCGCGCTGGGTCTTCATTGCTGCGCGTGGGCTTTCTCTAGTTGAGGTGAGCGGGGGCTACTCTTCGTTGTGGTGCACGGGCTTAGTGTGGTGGCTTCTCTTGTTGTGTAGCACGGGCTCTAGGCACACGGGCTTCCGTAGTTGTGGCTCGCAGCCTCAGTAGTTGTACAGCATGGGCTTAGTTGCTCCACAGCATGTGGGATCTTTCTGGACCAGGGTTCGAACCCGTGTCCCCTGCATTGGCAGGTGGCTTCTTAACAACTGCACCACCAGGGAAGCCCCTCCAGTATGTTCTGTTTACCTGTTCTATGCATATAACTATACTATACCCCCTTTCTCCAAGGCTTTTAGGATCATTTCTTTATCCCAAATGTTCTGAAATTGTACAGTGATGTAACTTATTTTTTTTTTAATTCAGTAAGCTGGGTATTAAGTAGATGCTTTCAATCTGGAAACTCATTTCTTTAAGTTTGAGGGAATGTTCTTTCATTATTTATTCAATAATTTTTTCCCTTTGCTTTATTCTCATTTCTTTCCAGAACTTCTATTAGTCTAATGTTGGGGAGCCTGGATTTTTCTCCTAATGTTCCTATTCTTCTTCCCTTTTTTTGTTTTTTGTTTATTTTATGGGAAGTTTCCTTAAAATTCTCTTCTAACATTTCTTTTGAAATAGTTTTCATTCTGGTTATTATACTATACCCTAATTAGGGGTAGGGTTAGTTTTCAAAAGCCCTTTCTTTTTCTCTGATTGCTTCTTTCTTTTTTTTTAAAACTTTTAAGTATCACTTTATTCTTGTGTCGTGGGTCCAACAGTTTTTCTTCTTTTTCAGAGGACACTAGTTACTTTGAAATTTTCTTCTGTTGTCTGCATTGTCTCTGTTTCTTCAATTTTTTTTTTTTCCTTTTTGCCTTGCTCTGTGTCTCTTATGTTGGAGATTTCCCTAAAATGTTTGGTGATCCTTGGCTGTCTGTTTGTACGTAAGAGTGAGGATGGAAAAAGCTGATTTTGGTGGGAAGGGGAAGCCTGATGCATGGAGGATTAAGGCGGGAGTGAGCCAATCTCTAGAAGCCTTGCCCTCTGTTAGAGCACAGGAGGATCTATGGCTCTCTAGTTTTGGAGGGGGTAAATCGGCCTGGTCAGAAAGCTTTCCGGGAACTGAGTGGGCAAAGGGGCTGGGAAGTCTTGCAGACCAGTATGTAGGTTTCCCCCCAAATTATTCTATTTTCAATTTATTTCTGGCCCCTGCCTTTCCACTGGCAAGGGGGAGTGGCACTTTTGATCTCTGAGTCTCCAGAATCCTGGGATGGGATAGGCTTCCTGATCACTGCTCTCTGCTCTGCTGGTGCTTTGGTTTCAGCTTTTTCCTAGGTTAGTCACATTCAGCTATTGGGTTGCCAGCTTCCTAAAAATGTGAGTTGGTCTGCTGTTTATATTTCTCTTTATTTCCTTGTGGATTTATAACTTTTACTTTCCTTTTCTGTCTTTTGAGGGGAGTTTGAGAGAGGAGATAAAAAGCATATGTTCAATTCTCTATCTTTTAGGTAATTAATAATTCATTATTAAACTTTGTAGATGATCACTGCATGGTTTTCCCTTAGAAGAGGACTTCTTCAATCACAAATATAATTAAATATGTCAGTACTTTATTTTATCATGGGATTAAATGTTCCACCGGTTAAAGGAACTCATATGTATTAGGGCCATCTAGTGGACAATTTGAATTTAGCACCAAAGGCTTTAAATGCAGCAGGGCACTTTCTGAAACCTAGGAAAAGAGCTAGAAAGCATCACTTACTACCATCACTTACCTTGGTGTCTGTATGCAAAATCTCCCCAAATAGAAGTGTTTCCTCTATAATATGGAAAGAACATACACACATTTATTTTGTAGTTTATTTTAGTACATATTTTATTTCATATTTATGGCTATCTTAAAGTCTAATTGTTGAAATTTAAAATGTTTCTCTACTAATATCCTTGTGGGAGATGAAAAAATAACTGACCTGACTGTCCTCCTTTCTTTATAACAGGCTTTTTATTCAATGAGGATTAGATTCTATTTCTTTCTCCTCTGGGATATTTCACTAGTCTATGGCTGGCCTTTCCTAGGAATTAATTGAAAAGGAAATGGCAGATAGGATTAAGCTGCTGGACCCAGTAGAACATTAGAGGCCAGGCTTGGAGGTACCTGTGGCCAGCTGAGACAAGCTGCCTGTGAATTATGCTGCTCTGTGGTTATTAAGACTTCATGTTACAACCAGTGAATTGAAAAAACGTAAATTATCCAGTCTCTCAATCTTACCCTCAATAATTTACTTAAAAAAACCCAACAACACTGTTCTGGAGATTTCAGGCAAAAATTTAAAATTACTTCTCTTTTTTCATAACTCAAAAGGTTTTTATGATTTTATGTCCATAGCTGCAGGACCTGTTGTAGATATTCCTAGGCCTCCATTCAGCCAAATCATGAGAGTTCCCACAGTGTCAAAATATATGAACAGCCAGTGCTTGAGCCAAGTGCAAACCAATTAGGATTTTAAATAGATCACGTATGAGCTGAAACTTGCTACATAATTTAAATGCCATCTAGTGGCCAAATGTCATTTTTAGTCCTCAATCAAAACAGTTTTGGTGCCTTCTAGTATTTTTCTTAGAGTGATTTACCAGATAGTTCTGAATTAGGGATATTATAGCTGCTTCTGGTCTTTGAGTGAAATGGAATTGGAATATTTCCTGACCGTAAAAAACGTTTTACAGCTTGAAATGTGCCTAAGTCCTAGCTCTTATTCCAGATGCATCTGCTTGTATGGCTGCAAAACAAAGAATTGTTGCTTGGTTTGGCTACTAGGTCATTAAATAGCACCAGTAGTTATAATTTATTACTTTGTAACTGATAAGTAAAAAGAAGTATTACATGTATTGTGAGGTAACTAGTGTAGGAACAAAATTCTAAATAATGATGGCCAAAGGGTTTAAAGGATCAACAATTTTCAGTCTCAGAAAATTGAAGAGCTATGAGAGAGACATATCATTTGCCCATAAATGAGTGCCATGTGCAAGCAAATTAGTGTGATATAATAATGGTGGTGGTAGTAGCAGCAGCTAACATATTGAATGCTTAAGTGCCAGACGCTATTCTGAATGCTCTGCTTGCATTAACTCACAACCTAATTAAACAGGTACTATTGTTATACCGATTTTATAGACGAAACTGAGGCACAGAATGCCCACTAGTGAAAGGCTGAGTAGGGATCAGAATATTTGGAGTGTCCTTTGGTCTCTTAGCTGCTTTGGATTTTGGTTAGTACTACTTTGGTTGAAGGATTTTTGGAGAATCATGAAAGTCCCTTTAATAGAACCAGGGCACAGTCAGCCTTGATCATCCTGGGCTGGGGCTCCACGTTGGGTTGGAGATGTTGGCTCAGGGATGAGGTGGAGCAAACAGGGTTCACTCTGGTCCCTGAACTACCTGCTGGTTCCTTGATCTACCTTGGTTAGACCTACCTGCTCTCTTGGCTCTGTGGGGGTAAACTGCCCCTGGAGAATTGAAGTAAATTTGACTTTTGTATGATTGTGGTCTGAGGTTATTTATAACCTCCTCTTCAGCTTTTTACTCCAGATAGTAGAGAGTTGATTGAGTGTAACCAAACTAGCTGTGTGTGTTTATGCAATAAATAGGACATCATTAAGCATTCTTCTTCTTGTTGGTCACAACTCTGGTTCTATTCTTTCACTTCTGGCATGTGACCAGTTAAAACCTTAATGATAATAAATAAGTTAATACCTCACACAGTGCTTTGTTGATTTCAGTGAGCTTCACAAAGTATTTTTGAGGTCGATAACAATGGTTCCATTATCCTCAGTATACAGATAAGGAAACTGGGACTCAGAGAGATTAAGTGGCTTGCCAAAATACACACGACTGCTGGCATAAAATTAAGACTAGAACACCTAGGCATTTCATTGCATTTATTAACACACACACACATTTTTCCAGGCACGCAGATGAATATGTGTGCATGAATAAATGACGATGCCAACTGCATGTTAAGTAAGGTAGCCTCATATAAAAGTGAAACCATGCTAACTGCAATTTTATCTGCTATCTCCTACTTCCTCAGTTACTGTTAGAGATCTTTGAAAGGAAGTCAGACAATTAAATCAGCGCTATAGGTTAGATAATTTAGATGTTTTATACTCTCTCTCATAGGCAGAATCTAGGTAATCTTTCAAGGCTTACTCTAGTCCTCTAATTTTATTTTTTAATGAAAAAAAGTAGGATTATAATTCTTTAAAAAATGTTTTACTTGTATAAAATAAGCAGTTTTACAAACTTATCATGCCTAACACGATTTATCCAGAAGGAGGCAGCATTTTACTATTAAATTGATGCTTCTGCAAAGATTCTAACAAGTTGTTTTTTCTCCTTTTCTTTAAAGTTGTAGACTACCTAATCACACATATCCAAAAATCTTTCAGGGCAAAGATTCTTGGATATCACCAGAGCTTTGCATATTGAACAGTTATAAAATCCAAATCCTGCTCAGATTAAACACATCTAAAATTACAAGTAGCAAATCCATTGATAGGAACTGTTTTTCAGTAAAGATAATAATCAAAATATAGAGTTGAACGGAAGTTGGAGTATAAGAAAGGGAAAATGAATGGTTCGATTATTGTAGAAACTTGTTGAAAATAGGTATTTGATCAATAAAATATAAACTTTAGATTAAAAAACGCTTTAATTCATTCAGAAATAAGGATAATGAATTAGTTTTAATCATCTACCTAGTTTCATAAATGTAACTTGCTTTTTTTCTTTCCTTGTTTTCATAGAATCACAGGATCTTTAGAAGGGACCCTGAAATTTCACGTGACATATTTCAGTGATTGCTGGTTAGAACTCATTTCACCCATCTGGGGAAGCACCTCTATCTGTTTTCAAAGAATTAGGAAGAAAGGGATTCCAATATGATAGGGGAAGTGCAATTGTGAGAATGACAGGATGGCAAGGGGGACTTATTCTATTGCCCTGTGTTTGACAAAAAGGGTCCAGGGCTCAAAACACTAACTGGGGTCTGCCACTTTCTCCAAAGTTTTCCTAAGGGTCTGAAGAACTGGGCATCAGTCCACACCTACTCCCCCTGCCCCTTAATACTCAGTCCTTGGTCTATAAAAGATGAGGGTAGTAGGTGATTCCTGCCCTTCGTATTGGGGAGGGATTTCTCCTGACTCCCATTGCCAAATGAAGAAAGAGGCTCCAAGACAATGGCTTTTAGGGTCTACCCCTGGTGACCTCTGCTTGGATAGCAGAGTTGCTGGGCTATCCATTCCTACCAGAGCAGAAAAGATGGAAGCCAGGGAGAGCTGGCTGGCCATGTGGAAGAGATGACAGTGGAACAGTGATCTTGCCCACCCTTATGTGGCATGGCCAGGGTGTGAGAAATTCCTTGGAACAAGGGAACATACAGAAGGCAAATATTCTTGAGCCACCCTGCTGTACAACTCCCCCCCGTCCCACGACTATGCACCACGACTTGGGTTATATTACTGAGATAACTGAGGGCGTGGGTGGGAGAGGTCCAGCTAGAGCTGAACCTTCCAATGGGAAGATCCCTCTGGATAATTTTCACCTGTGCTCCCAGAGAGGTGGACTTTGGATACTGACATGCACACTCAGGGCTCACTGGAGAAGCAGAGCAGCCAACAGAGAGATGGCTACGGCTGCCCCTTTCCTTCCCCTTCTTCCTGATTCCAACACTTGAGAGACAGAAGCCCGGCCTGGGACAGATAGGAGAGGGTGTTTTGCAGCCAGGATTCCCTCCAACTCCATCTCATGCCAAGCAGTCAAGATTCCAATTCATACCTTCTCTGGAGTCGTGCACTACGAGGAGACAGAATTTACATAGAGTTTGAAATTGAAGTTTTATACATTTTTGAATAACCAAAAGTGAATAGAAAGTGATGCAATCTGGCCAGGATGTCATGGAGTGATAGGAAAGGGAAATGTGGAGTATAGATGAAGGCAGATACAGTTCTGATCACCAGTTCCAGTGGGTCTAGTTTCCCTAGAAACAGACTGGGAAAACTTCAAGACTTCTAAGAGAATCACCATATCCAATATGGAACCACCCAAGCAGCAACGTAGAAATGGCTGACGGTAGCATTTAAACATAGACAGGGTTAAATACAGAGTCCCAAGAATCCCTTGGCCTCTATGTGATGTGGAAGGATCCAGAAGTTCCTACTTGACCTGAGGAAGGGACAAAGCAGAAGCCTGCTTGGGCTGTGGTAGCAATGGGTGGGACCCCAGTGCAGGCTTCTCTTAGGCGCTGCTGGAAGATGAGGTGGAGACAGACTCAGAGGATTTACAGAGCCAGCCTGGGATAAGGTGGAGCCAGTTAAGAGGAAAAGACTCTCGAGAGCCCCAGCTTTGCCAAAAGATCTGACGACAAATGTCTCCAGCAGGGTATGAGCAGGTGGTGCAGGGGACACCTCTGAGGACTCCAGTCCTGGAGTCAACCACCCCCTTCAGCTGCCCCCAAGGATATGCAATCTCTGCCCTACCTGTAAGTCCCCATCTTGGGAGGAGGGAGGAACAAGAGAGGAGAGAAAAGTCTTAGAGAGAGTTTGAACTTCAACTGACTGCATATTTATCTGGGACTGTTTAAACCAAAGTAACTGATTGATTCTTAACTGGTAAGTTTGTATTTCCCTTTATCCCATCCCATCCCACCACCTCAAAAAGTGGGAGTGGGGATATATTAGACTTTGGGGCTGCCATAACAAAACACCACAGACTGGGTGGCTTAAACAACCCAAGTTTATTTTCTCACTGTTCTGAAGGCTGGAAGTCCAAGATCAAGGTGCCAGCAGATTTGGTTCCTGGTGAGAATCCTCTTCCTGGATTGCAGATGGCTACCTTCTCACTATGTCCTCACATGGCAGAGAAAGCGGGCTCTCGTGTCTCTCCCTCTTCTTAACAAGGGCACTAGTCCCATCATGAGAGCCCCACTCTCATGATTTCATCTGAACCCAACCATCTCCCAAAGGCTCCATCTCCAAACACCATCACATTGGGAGTTAGGGCTTCAACATCTGAATTTGGAGGAAGGACACAATTCAGCTCATAGCAGTGGGCTTGTGAGGAAGTTTATATCATTTATAGAAAAAGCATGACACCACCATCTTTTGGTGTGCCTAAATTATATTGTGTCATTAAAAAACAAATACCTTGTAAACCTCCTGAGGGCAGAGACTTGATTTAGCTCACTGCTGTGAGCTAAATCAATAGCTTACCACCATGACTGCCAGTGAGTAGCAGTCAATAAATATTCATTAAAGAAGTAAATAAATAACAGTTTTCTTTTCAGTTAACTGTTGAATAAATTCAATAAAGCTAGAGATTTCTGATTAAAAATGAAAAAAGAAATTCTACCACAAGTGCTTTTAGTTCCCCACCTTCCTACTGTGGGAAAGGTGTTTGTGTGGGGTGGGTAGAGAAAAAGAGGGAGGGGTGGTGGGAAGGAGAGAGGAGGAAGTACAAAGAGGCTGGGAAGGAGAAAAAGAAAATTAGAGGGAGACCAGGAGGAAGAGAGGGAGTGACCTGAGGAAGGGGGAGAGAGATAGTGGGAAGGAAGGAGAGAGCTGGGGTGGGGGGGACAGGGACTCAGAGATGATCAGAGTAGTGGAATTTGCCAGAAGGATTGGAATTTGGGGGGAAAGAGGAATTAGAGAGGATTTGCAGGGAGTCTTGCTCTATAATGTGTGGTGTGACACCCTCCTGATATCCTCAAGACCTTTTGTCAAGAAACACATTCCTCTTCCCCTCTTTTCCAGTTGCTTTCCTGTTTCCATCATGATACTTGGGTGTGTTGGAGGATTCAGTGTTACACACTCTTCACAAAGTGGTGATCCAGGCTAAAGTTTAACAGTCAGATGGAATCTGTCTTATGTCTAATTCCTTGTGTTGACATTCATGACATCCTTTCCTGTTTTGTTCTGTTGGAGAGCAGTCTGTCCCTGACCTGTTTAACAGCCATTTTAAACTGAAGGCTTATTGGAAATCAGCCTCCCAATTTTTCTTTCCTCACTGGAATACCTCAATTTCTTTTCTTTCTCTTCTTTTTAGGCTGCACTGTGTGGCATGAGGGATCTTAGTTCTCCGACCAGGGATGAAACCTGTGCCCCCTACATTGGGAGAGTGGAGTCTTAACCACTGGACTGCCAGGGAAGTCCCTCAGTTTCTTTATTCTTTCCTCCTAGGTTGCTGTAGGCTTTCCTTCTGAGTCCTTTAATCATCTTTAGCCTTCTTTGGATTTGCCGTGGACTTCTTCAGCTAATTAGCCTGGAGGAGGATTAGCAAACACCACAAACAGTGCTTGGCTTGTGTATTTCTAAGCCATGCCCTATCTCTTTCAATGACTTTATATTTCTTCAGACTTATTTGCTTAATTAAATAAAAGGCCAATTTTTAGTTACAATGGTCCCAGTGATTTCAACTATCAGCTGAGTTATTCTAACTCCTTCATACTTAGATCTCACTGCCTTTTGCAACAACATTGGCTGGAGTGTCGAGACTGGTGTTACATGAGTTTTTTTTCCGGTAGTCTATTTTCAATGTAAAACTCTTAGTGAATATTTAGAAGTATGATTTATTAAAACGTTTAGAGTACATGTTTACTTAAAACTGGAGAACTTTAAGTCTATCATAAATGTCTGTTTTGCTTGATTACTTGCCTAATGAGGCATATTACTTTAAAAATGCTGAACATTCCATTCAACCATGTGGGACAAACTGGGAATTCTGAAGGATTAAATTTCAGTCCAAGAAAATGGGAAAATTCCATATAATTAAGAGGAGACGGGAAGAAGGAAATGGTAAGTTTGTAATTTTCTGGGTAAAAAAATTAAAGAAGTTTTTTCTGTATAGAAAAGTAGGGGAAGGGATTATAGAATTTTAAAATATATTGACTTTGTATCTCAGTGTAAATTTTGTGGTCCACTTTAAGGTTTGAAAATAATGTTTGCAATAGCCAATTGGATTAGTTATACTGAGAGCATCTTTCACAGTAAAAGACTATGTGGAGATAGTCCTGTGACGTTCGAGAATATTAACAAATACTTCAGTACACGTGATCCCAGGCATGAAATAATAGATGTGGTTTTAAAGGCTTTCTGGAGGCTCTGTTGAAATTTTTTGGATAAGGTCAAAGGTATTTTGAAATGTCAAGTACTTTATTTTGTTTTTGACCAAAAGAATAGAAAACTAAAGCTATGCTTAAGTGAGTGTTATAGGTGCAAAGCAAAGTAAAAATTTGAGCTGATTTTCTAGGTAAGAAATAAGAAAGTCTGAAATATTCATTTAAAGGCAAAAGTGAGTTCAAGTTGAATCCTTCATTGAATTGACTTTGTTCTATGGAGAATTAGCCTCAAAACTGGGAAGTGATAAGATTAGAAATGATTTTGTTTGTTTTCTGTTTGCATCATTTTGGAGGCAGATTATTTGAGCCTTAGTTGAAGGGTACCCAGCCATTAGGGCATATTTTCTCAAAGTACCCACTTTGGTTATTTTAATTTCTTTGACTCTTCCCTTATTTGTTTCCATCAATTCTTTTGTTCAAAATGGAAAGAGAATGGTCAGGGATGTGCATTAGTTGTCAAGTTTTCCTATTTATTTTCTCAGAGTCAGTGAACTCATTAATCATAATGCAGTCCTTGGTGAGAGAGGACCAGAGATGCATTGTGAAAGAAAATAAAAAGATGAGGGCACAGAGGGAAGATGGGGCAGATTCAGTTTCCAGTGCCCCGTGGTTATATTAGACTCAGAAAGTAAAATTAACATGCCTGTGTCCAGATCACACATATCTAGTGGCATCCACTTACCAACACCCAACCCCCCAAAAATCATTAAATCACCTAAAGGATACATTACGTCTTGAAAAGTGTGACACAGGTGCAGTTCACCTACTCTGAGTCCCCCTGTCTCTTCTGGCATTGATTGTGTGTTTTCCATCACTGTAGGCAGACCAGAGGTGACATCACATTTGAGGTGCAATGAACACAATTAGCAATTAGGTGGGATGTAGGCAGTTCTGGAGAGCTGGACCTGATGCCAGGGGAGGGCAATCTTGCAAGCTCAGAAGAAAGGACTATCAAACAGTGCACATATTTTGGGGACCTTGACCTAATAAAGCACACCACAGCACACCCACCACTACAATATTTTACATTTGCATAACAATTTTGGTCTAAACATCTTGGACATTTTTCAAGAAAAAGCATTGTTATTATAGTTCTGTTTTTATGTAAGTTGGAATAGTGGATGGCAGGAATTAAAGTAACTTTTTTTTTTTTTTTTTCTGTACGCGGGCCTCTCACTGTTGTGGCCTCTCCCGTTGCGGAGCACAGGCTCCGGACGCGCAGGCTCAGCGGCCATGGCTCACGGGCACAGCCGCTCCGCGGCATGTGAGATCTTCCCGGACCGGGGCATGAACCTGTGTCCCCTGCATCGGCAGGCGGACTCCCAACCACTGCGCCCCCAGGGAAGCCCTAAAGTAACTTTTAAAGGCAGTGTTCAGTGCTAGGTGAGGCCAGGAGTGGGTAAGAAGTATACAAATTAAGGAGAAATGTATATAACAACATTAGCCAAAATAAATCTGGAAATGTAATTCTAACAAGTCTTCACCTTATTTCATTTTTTGCCTCTTTCCTTCCCAACAGCTCAACATTCTTATATTTAATTAAACCTGATCTTAAGAATGTTCTAGAATCCAGTTTGTGAATTTCAGCCAGTATATTACGTCCTTTAGAGATACATTATATTTTAAGTCTTTTCTTTCTTTCTGAAAGATAAGCTTTGTCCTCAGTAAAAGGAATTTCAAAGTCAACAGAGGGTGATGAAGAACTTTTTTTTTTGAAGTAGAGAGTCCTTGCTAGTACAGTTCTGCTTGCCTCATCTGTATGTATTGATGATTTTTGTCTATAAATATTTCTTCACGTAAGTTAGGTACAAAAAGTCAGAGAGTCCCAGTTGATTAAGTGGAAACTCATCAAGTAACTTTGAGATGGTCATACTATTAATAGAATTTTTTGGCCATTCCCTGACATAAGCCAAGAAGTCTTCACTGGTGTGTTTTCTGGCACTATTGCAACAGCATATGTTACCAAGTTAGTAACAGTTCTTCCCCAATACATCTATCCCAAGAGTATTGGGAGAGACTTTTTTTTTGAGAGACTTTTAATTAAAGAAAAAAAAATAGCAAATTTGTAAAATAGAATATACTAAAAATCTGGACTATTTAAGCACAATGTTTTAAAAGAATGACTCTATTATACCTGTGAAACATCACCCATATTCTGCCTGGTAAAATAAAAAAGGAAATACTTGGTTGAAGACAAGAGCAGAGTTCATGTCTTCATGATCACATATCTCAAAATCAAAATATAAATTTATTAAGTTCATTCCAAAGATTTGTCAGTTTGCATATGATTTATTCTTGTTAACAAGGGCCAATATATTGAATTAAAGCTTTATATCAAACTTCTGTCCTATAGGACTTAAAGTAAACCAGTCTGGATGACACATGGGTATGATGCAGAAAATCACTAATGAAAATAAGGCAGGATTCCAAGTATATCAGATGTCTATGTTTGTGTATGCGATATATTAAATAATGGATTTGTGATTGCATAAATCTAAGGTCTTGTCTTGGTTTTAAGATTTTGATATTTCAATGACCCATCCAGACCCTTTCATCATCATTCCTTGACTATCCCTAAGCCTCTACTTCTCCACTTCTGCCAACCCTTGGTATGTTCATACCCTAGACCTCATCATCACATGGAAGTACTTTACCACTGAATTTTTTTTTCCCTTTGACCACAACTTTTTCTTCAACCTCCCCCATTTTTCAACCCTTCTGAAATGGTTGTTCTTTCAATCTCACCCTTGGCACTCCTCCATGTAGCCTGCAACAGGCCCATTCTAGCCTCTTGTCTCTCTCTGTTCACTTGGGTCCTGGAATCTCATCTAGACCAGACTTGGTTCTTGAGAATGTGTATTTAGGAAGGAGAACAGCCTTGATCTCATTGTGATGTCCTTCCCCTTAACACCTCCCTCCCTCTCTTTCCCGTCTGTTGGCCCACCATACCCTTTGCTCCCAGCTTCATGTTTGGTAAAGAGAGAGTCTGGGGAAAGCACATCAGATACGTAACTACCTCTGCTCAGAAGTGACCCACGTCAGTCACTTCTGCTTACATTCTATTGTCCAGTAGAGCTGCAAGGGAAGCAGGAAAATGTAGATGTACACAGAGATATCCACGGGCATTAATAGTTTCTCTGACATCTACCTTGTAAGATTGTTTTGAGAATTATATACAATAACATTAGTGAAGTATTTAGGTCAGTGCTTGGTAGATAGTTTTCTCAATAATTATCTGGTATTTTTTACTTTGATGAAAGTTGTTTTTCTCACTGTAAGTGGATGAATTAGCATCCCACTTTATATATTTCTGTGAGTTTCGTTAATGCGAGCCAAAGTCAGAGAGGTTGCTTCATACTCAGAGTGTTGATAAAACCATATTTCTGGTTCTGCATATACAAAGACTACCTAGAAACCACATAGAAACACCACCTTGTGAAGTCACATCTTGGGGACAGTCGTCTCTGAGGTGAAACTGCTCAGTCACATTTTTCCTTCTGATCTTAGCTGGGCTTTCAATATTAAGAGCCATGGGGCAGAGTATATATGTATCTATCTATCTGGATGTTTGGGGCTGTCCTTAGTTATCTCTAGCAGGCTCCCTGTCCTATTCCCCACAGCAGTTCCTGAGGTTTTTGTAGGATACTTGCTATGGAGTTTCCTCCTGGCATAGCCTGGTGTGGGGTTTCCTGGAGACCCTGCTGCTCATTCCATAACCACCAATACTCCAGCTGTTTTACCTGCTAATACTGACCCTGAATATGTCACCCTTTCTAATAATTTCATGCCTTTATATCTTCTAATGCTTCTGCCACTTGCTTCCCAGATCAGGTCACCCCCTGACCTGATCTGGGAAGCAAGGAGGGGCATGGCACATCTGCCCCAACATCAATTTTACTCAATGGTGAGAAATAAAAACTATTATTTTTTATTTTGGAACAAACATAAATACATTAGGGAATAGAATGTAAATCCTCTTGAATTTTAACTCTAGAACTACAAGAAAATTTCTTCTATAAAAGGGGTGGAACTCTGGCTCTGTTTCTAGTTTGATTTCCTTTGCTGTGTGGATACACTGGGGGGAGAGGTAAGGAGCACATCTTTTCTCAATTGCCCCCCTGGTTAACTTGGACTTGTTCTTGCTTAGTCTCATATAGAACCTGTTCCAGCACGGTATCTTCTGATTGATAGGCCATTCCTGATGTTCTCTGGCTAGCAGAGATGCCTCTTTTTCATTCTCAGAGTCGTGCAGGGTTCTCTTATGGATTTTGTTTATAATTTTATTATTTAGTTATTTAACAAACACATGCAGCACTTACTAAGGGCAAGGCAATCTTCTAAGTGATGAATATATGTTAACTCTCACAACCACCATATGAAAGAGGAACTGCTTTGTGTGTGTGTGTGTGTATGTGTGTGTATGTAGGTACAGTTGACCCTTGAACAACACAGGGGTTAGGGGCGCTGATCTTCCACATAGTTGAAAATCCACGTGTAATTTATAGTCTGCCATCCATATCCCCAGTTTCTCTGGATCTGAGGAGTCATCAGCCAATCACAGATTGGGCAGTACTGTAGTATTTACTATTGAAAAAAATCCCCATTTAAGTGTATTTAAGTGGAGATCTGTGCAGTTCAAACCTGTGCTGTTCAAAGGTATCTGTAGATATGTGTGTGTGTGTGTGTGCACATGCGTGCGGGCATGTATGAAACACCGAGGCACAGAAGTCAAATAACTTTCTCAAAGTCACACAGCCACTTATAGGCTACAAGCCAGAGCCAGAATTCAAACTCAGATATCTAACTTCTAAATTACTATGTTTGCTGCCTCTTGCATTAATTGTTGGGTAACTTCTCTTCTTCTCTAGACTATTAGGGCCTTGAGGACAGAGTTTTATTGATTCCTGTGTCCCTCCAGCCTAGAATGAGGCCAGGCACACAATAATGGTGTAGCAAATGTTGGTTAACCCTCTTTACAGAGAGGGTGGAAGTTGCTAGGACTGCATGCCTGGGCTGAGTTTTACCCACTTAATCACCCTGTCACTTTCTCTATGTAAATTGCCCATGACCTCTAATTGCTAGAGGAATCTTAAACTCATTTCATCCCGGGGCTTCCCTGGTGGCACAGTGGTTAAGAATCCGCCTGCCAATGCAGGGGACACGGGTTCGAGCCCTGGTCCGGGAAGATTCCACATGCCGCGAAGCAACTAAGCCCGTGCGCCACAACTACTCAGCCTGCGCTCTAGAGCCCGAGAGCCACAACTACTGAAGCCTGCATGCCTAGAGCCCGTGCTCCGCAACAAGAGAAGCCACCGCAGTGAGAAGCCCGAGCACTGCAAGGAAGAGTAGCCCCCGCTCGCTGCAACTAGAGAAAGCCCGCAAGCAGCAACGTGGAAGACCCAATGAAGCCAAAAATTTAAAAAATTAAAAAGAACCCCCAAACTCATTTCATCCTGTGCTTAGTGGAACAAGATGTGAAATTTTTGTATAAAATAACTTTTGACATTTTTCTGGAATATTTCAATAATATCTTTGACTGGGAATTGTAGGATCCCAATTTCCCTCTCCACCCTGTTGTTTATGATTCTAGGAAGTTTGGTTTGGTTGTGCCTGTTCAAGGTTTGTGGAAGTTCGGGAATCTGCATGCCAAGCTCTGAGGTTTCAGTCTGTATAACCTGCCCTAGAGCCATGTCACGGGCGGACTCCACCAAAAAAAAACAACACCACCCCCCAAAACACCACCACCACCACCACCACCACCAAAACAATGACAGCTTTAAAGGATTTGGAAGTAGAAGAAAATGTCACTACCTGCAGCTTCCCTTGAAATCCTTCCTAAGCCACATCTCGAGAGGGTGTTTTGGAACCACAACTTTATATTTCCTGTAAGCTAAAGCATTTTGAAAACATACTTGTTGCAAGTGATGACTGGTTAGAAAGAAATTCACCAACTGTGAGCTCCACAGAGAAGTAATCATCAGAGCTGAAGAAATCAAAACCATATTTTTCTTAGAAAATATGCTTTTCATGAGTATCAAGCTGGGGATCTTCCTAATTTTGTTTATAATCAAAGGGAGGGCTTTGCATTGAAGCACATTTTGACTCTCCTGTGGTCCTGGTTTTCTCTGGCTGGCCTCACCTTCTCTCTCTCTCTTTCTCACACACACACTTTTTTGTTTATTTGTTTCTATTTGGAATATTTTGAGAAAATGTGGTCTCCTTGCCATCAGCCCCCATGTCAACATTTATTGATTCACTAATATGGTAAACCGCTGTATAACTTTTACCATTACCTAATGTGTATCTGATTTTCTTTTTCAAAAACTGGAAGTAGTTATACATGTCTTTCTATGAGCATATAGTTAAAATTATGTCAAAATTATTCTCTCTCCCTGTTTCCCTCCTACTCTTGCCCCTCTTCTCCCATCTCCAACTCTAGAAACAAGTCATGGATGTTTTTACAGTCAAAGAGTACCTTGAGGGAGGAAATACTTCTATTTCCCCTTGAGGGCAATCTAGAAAATTCTGCTAACACTCTAAGAGGTGTGAATCACTACAGCAAGGCCAAGGGGATCATATAGTTGAATTCAGATACTGAAGCAGTTACTTTGGATAGAAATAGCTTTGCCACTAATTGCTTATGACATATTAAGGGCTATGGGCTGCAAAGATTATAAATAACAAGAATTTAGGGTAGTACATTTTAAGTTATTTGTTGAGTATTACCTGTGGTAGGTAGACAGGGTATGAAAAATACAACTGATAGTCAAAAATCAATGCTTCACATATTCACAATAAGAATGTATATGTATGTATATATAAATAAATACATACATATATTTATGGCCTTGCTTATCCCCCAAAGGATTTAAGATTATTTACCAAAATATACATGATATAAAGAGATAAATAAAATAGAAAGCAAGTGGATGAGGGGACCTAAGGCCCTAAGAGGGTAGGAAAGATGCAGATGAAGCTAGGAGTGATATTAGTACCTGCAGTGTGTGCTGTAAGGATGGGTCTCTGCTCACGTTGGGCTACATGGGCTCTTTGCTACATGTCTCTTTGCTACATGTTGGGTTATATTTGCTCAGCAGCTAATATAAAAAGAAACATAGGCCCAAAACTGACTTAGCAGGAGAAAAGCCATTTCTGATACTAAGAAAAACAGGAGAACTTCTCATAGAGGGTATAGTAAAATAACAAACAAAGTCTTCAGCAATATCCCCTGAGTAAGGACAGTGATGAGTTTTATTTGGTTGTTCCACGATCCAGAGTGCCCTGAGGCTGGCTGACACTTACTTCTCCAGAAATAGTTGTTTTTCATTTGTGAGCTGCGTATAGTTTACTATGGCTCAGGAATCTTTGAGGAAGGGAAGATGGCAAAATGTTATTGTTTTCCTAGATTAACATAGGCAACAATACTTTGGCAGCTGACGTATAGCCAATGTAGAATCAAAAAAAATTACATATATATTTTTAATCCCAGAGGTAAATACAATTTTTCTTAATTTCACTGAGTAGTTATTATTATTATTGCTTACTGTCATTCGATGCTATTTATTTGAATATTCCTCCTATACCTTCTAGCAGGTGTATAGAGGAAAGAGGGCAGAGGTTAAGAGATTTAAATAAAATTTCTTACATGTTTCCTGTGTTTGCATTAGACTCAAATTTTTTTATGAAAGTGATACATGTTCATTGTAGAAGATTTAGAAAATACAAGACAGACAAATGGTCTAAAATCTCACCATCTAGAAATACCTCTGAGGTGTTATATAGTGTATGTCTTTATGTATGTGGTGTATGCATTGGCTTAGTTTCCTAATTTTATGAGGGTTACCTAACCACAGCCATAGAAACTAAACACCATAGTTTCTCTACTTATGACTAAGCAAGGCTATTGATTTTCTATTTACTTTGAACACACAAGTAATGTGGAATGGGAAGAAAAACACAAAAACAGAGCTTTGAGTATAAGGCCAAAACCTGAGATAAAGCCTGACATTCACAACTGGCACCTACCCCTTTCTTAAAAAAAATAAATCCTTTTAGGTCTCAGCTTCCACAAAGCAAAAATGTTACCAAAGTGCTGGTGCTTCAGAAAGTGGGATGCATACTCTCACCACTTCTATTCAACATAATGTTGGAAGTCCTAGCCACAGCAATCAGACAAGAAGTAAAAGGTGTCTAAATTGGAGGGGGAGAGGTAAAATTGTCACTACAGTAAGTCCTCTACATACGAACGAGTTCTGTTCCAAGAGTGCATTCGTAAGTCCAATTTGTTTGTAAGTCCAACAAAGTTAGCCTAGGTACCCAGATAACACAATCGGCTATATGGTACTATATAATGTAATAGGTTTATAATACTTTTCACACAAATAATACATAAAAAACAAACACACAAAAAAAAGAAAACATTTTTAATCTTACAGTGCAGTAGCTTCAAAAGTACAGTAGTACAGTACAACAGCTGGCATACAGGGGCTGGCAATGAGTGAATAGGCAAGAAGAGTTACTGACTGGAGGAGGAAGAGAGGGTGGGACATGGCAGAGCTGAAGGATCGTCAGCAACAGGAGACAGAGGGCAAGTTGCAATTTCATTCACACCTGATGTTGTTGGCACAGGTTCTGGTTCCTTGCTGGATTCAATTCTATCTACTCTCTTGAAAAAAAGATCCAGTGATGCCTGGGTAGTAGCTCTTTTTATCTCATCATAGATGACACAGTAGCACTGGATTGCATTCTGAATGGCTGCTGCAACCTTTGTGTACCATTCTATGTTCAGGTCCTGTGCCTCAAAAACTAACAGTCCTCCTCAAATAAAGAAAATCCCCTTGCCATTTCCTGCATCATGAATCTCTTCAGTTCTTCAGTTACTTCTTCTTTCTTTTGTTTCTCTTTGTCCTTTCTCCTGGGCCTCCAATTCCATCAGGCCTTCATTAATAAGCTCCTCATGTTGCACAGCAAGGAGTTCAGTGAAGTTGTCCTCTTGCAGATCTAGCTCCAGCTTCTCGATGAGGGTCAGTAAGTTGTTGAAGACCTCTTTGGACTCCTCATCCATCTTCTCAAATCCACAAAAATTGTGAACAAACTGCGGGCAAAGGTTCTTCCAAACCCCATTCATGGTGATGGCTGTAACCTTACTCCAAGCAAAGTCAATGTTTTTTATGGCCCTGTAGATGTTATAGTCCATCCAAAATTGTCACAGGTTTATTCCTGATTCGTCATTCGCCTTTACTGATGAAAAGTGTGACGTAAATAATATTTCCTGAAAGTTGCTATAACTCCCTGGTCCATAAGTTGGATGAACGATGCACAGTCACATCTTTGAAAGTTTGCAACTTGAAGGTTCATATGTAGGGGACTTACTGTGTATATGCAGAGGACACGTACTATATATAGAAAACCCTAAGGACTCCACACAAAAACTACTAAAACTATAAATGAATTCAGCAAAGTAGCAGGATACAAGATTAACATTCAGAAATCGGTTGCATTTCTTTACGCTAACAATGAAATATCAGAAAGGGAATGTAAAAAACCAGTACCTTTTAAAATTGCACCAAAAAAAAAAAAACAAACCTAGGAATAAACCTGACCAAGGAGATGAAAGACCTATATGCTGAGAACTATAGAACATTAATAAAGGAAATTAAAGAGTACTCAAAGAAATGGAAAGCTATCCCACAGTCTTGGATTGGAAGAATTAATATTGTTAAAATGGCAATACTACCCAAAGCAATCTACAGACTTTTAAAAGATATTTATTTATTTATTTATTTTGGCTGCGCCAGGTCTCAGTTATTGCATGTGGGATCCTTGTTGCAGCATGTTTAGTTGTGACACACAGGATCTGTAGTTGTGGTACGCGAACTCTTAGTTGCAGCATGCGTGCGGGATCCAGCTCCTTGACCAGGGATCGAACCCAGGCCCCCTGCATTGGGAGCATGGAGTCCTACCCACTGGACATGAGGGAAGTCCCCAATCTACAGATTTAATGTGAACCCTATCAAATTACCCATGACATTTTTCACAGAACTAGAAAAAATAATCCAAAAATTTATATGGAACCATAAAAGACCCAGAACTGCCAAAGCAATCTTGGGGAAAAAGAACAAAGCAGAAGGCATAACCCTCTCAGACCTCAGACAATACTGCAAAGCTACAGTAATCAAAACAGTGTGGTATTGGTACAAGAACAGACATACGGATCAATGGAACAGAATAGACAGCCCAGAAATAAACCCATACACTGATGGTCAATTAATCTTCGACAAAGGAGGCAAGGATATAAAATGGGAAAAAGACCATCTCCCCAGCAAGTTGTGTTGGGAAAGTTGGACAGCTGCCTGTAAATCAGTGAAGTTAGAACACACCCACTCACCATACACAAAAATAAACTCCAAATGGAGTTTTGAGTTTTAGAGTTAAACATAAGACATGACTCCATAAACCTCATAGAAGAGATCATAGGCAAAATATTCTTGGACATAAACAGTACCAATGTTTTCTTAGGTCAGTCTCCCAAGGCAATATAAATAAAAACAAAAATAAACAAATGAGACCTAATCAAACTTACAAGCTTTTGCACAGCAAAGGAAACCATAAACGAAACGAAAAGACAGACTACAGAATGGAAGAAAATATTTGCAAATGATGCGACTGACAAGGGCTTATGTACGTATGTATATTTCCAAAATATACATACAGGTCATACAACTCAACAACAAAAAAACAAACAACCCAATAGAAAAATGGGCAGAAGACCTAAATAGACATTTCTCCAAAGAAAAAATACAGATGGCCAATAGGCACATGAAAAGATGCTCAACATTGCTAATTATTAGAGAAATGTAAATCAAAACTATAATAAGGTACCACCTCACACCAGTCAGAATGGCCACCATTAAAAAGTCTACAAATAACAGATGCTAGAGAGAGTGTGGAGAAAAGGGAACCCTCCTACGCTGTTGGTGGGAATGTAGGTTGGTGCAGCCACTATGGAAAACAGTATGGAGGTTCCTCAGAAAACTAAAAATAGAATTACCATATGATCCAGCAGTTCCACTCCTGGGCATATATCTGGACAAAACTATAATTTGAAAAGATACATGCACTCCTATGTTCATGGCAGCACTATTCACAAGATCCAAGACATGAAAATAACCTAAATGTCCATCAACAGATGAATGGATAAAGAAGATGTGGTACATATATACAATGGAATATTACTCAGACATAAAAAGAAGGAAATAATGCTATTTGCAGCAACATGGATGCAACTAGACATTATCACAGTAAGTGAAATAAGTCAGAAAGAGAACAAAATTCCATATGATATCTCATATGTGGAATCTAAAATATGGCACAAATGATCCTGCCTACAAAACAGAAACAGACTCACAGACATAGAGAGCAGACTTGTGGTTGCCAAGGAGGAGGGGGTTGGGGAAGGCATGGACTGGGAGTTTGGGGTTAGTAGATGCAAACTATTACATTTAGAATGGATAGACAACAAGGTCCTACTGTATAGCACAGGAAACTATATCCAGTTTCCCGGGATAAACCATAATGCAAAAGAATATAAGAAAAGAATGTATATATGTGTATAACTGAGTAACTTTGCTGTACAGCATAAATTAGCACAACACTGTAAATCAACTATACTCAATTAAAAAAAACACAGAAAGTGGGATGCACTGTGCAAATGCAAATGTTATTGTCCTTGTTAACTAACCTGGTGGCTTGGAAGTTGTGTAAGAGCCCCATGACGGGGGTCCTGACCACGTGCTCTTGACAATAATGAGGAAAAAGAGAAGTTAGAAGGAACACTCTGAATCTAGCATCCATGATTTATGGACACCAGAGATCATGAAGTCAAATCTGAACCCCTCCGAGCTAGTCTTGTTTTCTTTGTTGTCCTTCTTATCAGCATTTCCTTCTTTTCTCTGCTTAATTTCCACTTTCCTTTTCTCTTGTTCCCTTTTCTTTCTTTTCTTCTTTCTCTTCCTTCCTCATCTCCTTCCACTCCTCTCCTCTCCCTTCTCTATCTTTAACTGACCTGCATTCTAGACATTTTCTGTCAAAATAGGAACAGAACAGTAGGACAGAGCCCTTAGAATTGAGTTTGAGTTTTGAATCCCAGTGAAAAACTTATATAAAGTCTATGACAATCTTGGCTTTCACCAAGCCCACAGCTTAAAAAAAAAGATGATCATTTCTCCTGGACACTCATATATGAGATTTATGGGTGGGTGGGGGAATCTACCATTCCAGCGTCACTGCTGAGGGTGGAGGTGATCATCTTGGCCACCAACATGATTGCTCTCAACCATCCCTCCATTCTCAGTCACAGCTGCTGGAAATTAAAACCCTGGAAAAGTTACCTGAATTTTAGGAGAGGAGTGGACTTTTTCTCTCATGAACCCTATAGAAAGTCTGCTACTTTCGTATATAAAGCCTTCTTGAAAGCATAAATGAAAATTGAATATCAAACATATAAGGTAAGTCTAATTATACCAACTAAACACCTTTAAAGATGTATTTCTAACATATCATATGCTATGTGCTGTAATTTTGATCTTTTTTCCCCCTGTAATAGAACACTCTGTCACCTGGGTTAAGTTCAAAACTTAAAAAACATTTGAATAGGAATGCAATCTACAGCTTTTGGCATGTCCACTGATTTCCATCTTTATCTCAATAGTATTACTTTTATGAAACCTATATTTTTCACCAATATCAACCATTTCATTTTCCTATTTTCCACTACATTTTATAAAATGCTAATGGCAAAATATAATAAAGCGGTCAAATTCTTTCTACAGCACCACCCTGTCATAAAGATGGCTGTGCTGGACAAAGTAAGTGGCTGACGGGCCTTAGGTAGCTCCCCATGTCATGGCTCGAATCGTTTGTTTGGAAGCCAAGAAAAAATTCAGAATGTGGCCAACAAACGTCAGTTAAAGGGCTCTAATGAATGATGTGTGTAAAAAAAAAATGTGGGTTATGCGGAATTTGTATTGAGGGAAATATAGGACCTGTATGTTAAAAGGTGGATAAGGTAGGAAAAAAATAGCCTAGAGGTAAAATCTAAACAACAACATCATCATCATCAACAACAACAATGATATGACTAAGTTGTAAGCATAATAAAGACTTTGATTGTTTAAGATATGCATTTCTATTATTTTATTTTATTTTATTTGGGGGGTGGGATGGGGTTAAATGAGATATGTGTTGAGGCAAAAAGAAACAAGTGAGAAATATTTATCAGAGGCATTGCCATTTTAATATATTTTCCCTGAAGCATCATTAAAGTTGACAGGAAAAAGTAACAATTGCAACTATAAATAAGGAAGGTGACAGAGATGTATCCATTTTCAGTTCAGCAACACTATTATGTTCCAGGTACTTTGGCAGTACAAAGCTGAGCAAGATGCAGTCTTTACCTTTGAGGAGCTCCAGATGCATTTTGGGTAATACTGAGAATACAAAATAAAAGGTGGGAACAATCCAAATTGAATAATGAGATTTATTTCATTTTTCAAATAAATATTATATTTTATAAATATATTTTATTTTAAAATTTGGAACAGTAGTAAATATTTAGAAAAGTTGTAAGCATAGTGCAGGACAGAAACCTTTTTGTTTTCCTGAACAACTGGAGAGCACATTGCTCACCTGATGTTTTATCATTCTTAAATACTTCAGTGTTCATTTCCTTACAAGCACATTCTCTTACATGACCACAGAATAACCATCAAAATCAGGAAATTAACACTGAATCATTGCTAACTTCTAATCCTCAGCCCCCACTTCAGTTTTGCCAATATCCTAATTATGTACTTTATAGTAAAAGGATCCGGTTCAGAATCACACATGGTATTTAGCAGTCATGTTAGTCTCCTTCAGTCTTGAAGTCGGTCTTTCTTTGACTTTCACAACCTTGACACTTAATAATCACATGGTAGTTGTTTTGTGCAATATTCTTTAATATGGGCTCCTCTGACATTTCTTCGTGATTATATTCAGGCCATGAGTCTTTGGTAGGACTGCCACAACATTCTCTTTGCTACAGCTATCAGGTGATGTACAATTTAGATTTGTCCCATTGCTAATGAAGTTCACTTTGATCACCTAGTTAAGGTGGCATCTGCTTTTCCATTGAAAGTTACTCTTACTTTCTTTGGTACTTTGAAACTGTTTCTCACGAAACTTTTAATTCATTCATAACTTAAATCTGTTTGGAGTCACGGTTTCCTGTTTTATTCAATAGGTTATAATTATTATTTTTATTTTGATGCTCAAATTATCCCTGATTTGGCCAGTGACAGCCCCCTCCAGCTGGCTTCTCTATCCTTTTGACATTTCCCCATCATTCTTTTTTTTTTTAATGCTAAATTTTTTTAAAGTTTATTTATTTATTTATTTATTTTTGGCTGTGTTGGATCTTCGTTGCTGTGCAGGGGCTTTAGTTGTGGAGAGCGGGGGCTACTCTTCATTGAGGTGCGAGAGCTTCTCATTGCGGTGGCTTCTGTTGTTGCAGAACACGGGCTCTAGGCGCGCGGGCTTCAATAGTTGTGGCTTGCGGGCTCTAGAGCTCAGGCTCAGTAGCTGTGGCGCTCGGACTGAGTTGCTCCACGGCATGTGGGATCTTCCCGGACCAGAGCTCGAACCCTTGTCCCCTGCATTGGCAGGTGGATTCTTTTTTTGTTTGTTTTTTGTTTTTGGCCCAGCTGCTCCGCGGCATGTGGGATCTTCCCGGACCGGGGCACGAACCCGTGTCCCCTGAATCGGCAGGCAGACTCTCAACCACTGTGCCACCAGGGAAGCCCGGCAGGCGGACTCTTAACCACTGAGCCACCAGGGAAGCTCCCCCCATCATTCCTGAAGCACTTCCTTGCTTCCTGATATAATAAGATGTTATAGGCTCATCTTATACTCTCTCTGACCCAGTTCCAGAATCATCCATTTCTCCAAGAAATATAGGTTGCTGTTAGTGGAAAATTATATTTATAACTCAAGATCTGGGTGTTAGGTGTGTTCATTGCTATGAGTGTGGCTGTTCCCAAGCCCTGTCAGTGGAAAGAGACAGACATCCATATCTATATCTATATCCATATCCATATCTATATCTATATCCATGTCTATATCTATATCCATATCTATATCCATACCTATATCTATATCCATAGCCATATCTATATCTCTATCCATATCCATATCTATATCTATACCCATACCTATATCTATATCCATATCTATCTATATCTATATCCATATCCATATCTCTATCCATATCATATCGATATCAATATCTATATCCATATCATATCTATATCCATATCTATATCTATCTCTATCTATATCCATATCTATATCTACCTATATCTATATTTATGTATATCTATATCTATCTATATCTATATCTCAAACATAGATGCAAATGTATCTTTAAACAATATGGTTTTATTTACATGCATGTATAAAGACACATTTGCATTTATATGCTTTTCTATGTCTCTATACCCATTTATATTGAAAAGCATGAGTTTACACTGATATCTCCAATTCCAATCCAACACCATGGGGTCCATTCCAGTTTTCTTCCTTCTCATATTTGTACCTTCCTTCTCCAACCATGGGGAACCTGACTCTTAATGTCCTTAATTTATTTACTTATTTCATCAGTCCCCTAGTAGGTAACCCACCTCTGCTGCCACCCTCTTGCCCACATGGACACTCACTTCACTCGAGTTGAGATGCCCTGTCCTGGGCTGTCCTCACCTCAGGGACACCTGATTACCCTGCTTGGGCTTCAGCATTCTGTGCTGGGCAGCCCAATGCCTGGATGTCTTCCTCATCCTGTCTGGGCTCTGACAGGCTACATACACCAGGTTGCCCTTTTGCAGACATGTTGCTTACCCAGCTCCGGCTCTGACCTCACCTAGGGCAACCATCCTGGGTGGTCACTGTCTTGCTGGATTTGAGCTCTGACACCCTGCACTGGGCCACTGTGGCCCTCTCCTTCGAGGGCAGATGCCTGCCTTAATCTGCCACACTTTGTGGCTTCGGGACTATGTTTTGGAGGAGGGAAAGCGAGGGAAAAGGGGAGGGAGGAAACGGAAAAGAAGAGTAAGGTCTATTTGAAATTCTAAAATTTAAAAGAAATGAAACAATATACACTACATATTTGTTTTCCATACCAACGAGAAGTGAAGCTTTCTCCAGGTCTTCTAAAAAGATGAAAAGATTAAACATGTTTTTTCTTCTCGGGACTAATGGAATGCTGGATAATTAGACTCAGATTCCTTATTTAGATTCTTATTTGGGGCCAGAAGGGAAATCTCTTTTAATATACAATCTTTCCTTTTTTAATATGCCCAGAAGGATTGGAAAATAGTGGGAATTAACAATTATTGGTGAAGAGACTAGACTGTAAAGCTATTATAGTGTAAAATAAGGGTCAGCATTGCTCCCTCTAATCACTTCATGAAATTTCACCCCAAAGGCATTTATTCTTGTCTTTAACCATTGAAAGGCATGGTAAATACTATTAATTTAAACCAGATGAAGTCAAACAATTATTTATGACTCCATTTTGCTATTCTCTTGAGGTAATTATTACCAAGTGATCAGTGATTGAGTCTGAAGAAATGCTTTGAATTATTATTAACTGAATAACCACCGGCTTAATAAAACTGTCTTAGGATATTATACTGGGAATTAATTGAATATAATGTATCTATCTACCTTCAAGAAATTATTTCCTGAGGGAGATAATAGAGAAGGAACAATTCTTTTTCACTTAAATAAAAAGACACTTAGTAAATCCTCATTAAATGAAACATTTTTCTAATATTTGGGAACTGGGGTGGCTTAGGGTAGTAAAATAATTTTATTTATGCAAATTCTTAATATGGCAAACATCTCAAATTAACAAAGGTGGACAATCCAGTGCCTTGACTGAGAATTTTAATACCTAGTTAATAAACTGGATTAAAAAATGTGTCTATATAGTCAGTTGTCTATTTTCTTATGTAAAAAGTAGTAACAGGGCTTCCCTGGTGGCGCAGTGGTTGGGAGTCCGCCTGCCGATGCAGGGGATACGGGTTTGTGCCCTGGTCCGGGAAGATCCCACATGCCACGGAGAGGCTGGGCCCGTGAGCCGTGGCCACTGGGCCTGCGCGTCCGGAGCCTTTGCTCCACATGGGAGAGGCCATAACAGTGAGAGGCTCGCGTACCGCACCAAAAAAAAAAAAAAAAAAAAAAAAAAATTAGTAACATGATCAAATTAAGGTAAATAACTTAAAGGTAAAAGACCTAAACATGGCCACAAGACTATCCTTTTCTGTTTCTTTTAAAACTCAAGAAGCCAAGCAATTTGCTTAAATAATGATAGAGCATAAAATACAGGTTTTCTGTCCCTGACTGGCCTAACACTGCATTGTTCCATGATTCTGCCTCAGGACTCGTACTAACTATAACATGGAAGAATTTTGGGGCCTCAATGCAAGGCATGATTCTGGAACTGTTGTCTCATAAATTCAGACCAAAAAAGAAGTGAGATGTTTTGCACTTGGTAATTCACTGAGGAGTTTGAAGAGGTTATTACGAGTAAGTTAAGTGCCTCTGCTGAATACATGGAAGCTAAAATTTCTCACTGAAAAGGAAAGATGACCAAAATACCCAACAATATGTTTAGTGATTCATCATGATCTTCAAACTACATTTCACTTTTCTTTAAATGAATGTGTGTGTGTGTTTAAAAACATTAAAGAGAGTTGGAATATGGCTTCAAGGATTCAACAATCTTTGAAGAGCATCAAATAACAGAATCAAAAGAAACAAACTGAAGGAAATTGTGGACAAAGATGAAAGGATCTAAGTCTCTGGAAATAGTTAAGTAAAAAGATTCCTGAGCACTGAACAAGACCCCCATGCAAGTCCTGAGAAGACAGAAAAGCAATGAAGTGTTGAATCAGTAGGAAAAGTACTGTGCTAAGAGGCAAGAACAACACTTCTGTTTGCAGAGGCAAACAACTCTGAGACTTCAAAGAAAACCTTTTTTTTTCTGTCTTCCTTTTTCATTTCTTTTTGTTTAAATCTTTAAGAACTCAGTGGTAGAACTGTATCTGATAATGGCTTAGTGGACTTTGGGCACTACTGTCTTATGCCCAGTATTTTAAGTCAGTCATTTGCAATAGCCCTTATCAGTCCCCCTTCTCCCGCCATTTCCAGATAGACCCCATTCTGAAACTCTATCTGTATTAAAAAAATGCTTGCCTGAGAAAACAGTTCTTTTAAATTTACAGACCTTAAGGTTCTTAAAGCAGGAAATTTTCCAAGCACAAACCAGATGAGGATGGGAAGGGCTGTTTTTCTGAGGGCTAGCTTGTGTTCAATTCATAAATATAAAATTATTGGGACCCATCTGACAACAATTTCAATACCAGTTTAGGAGATTAAGAAAGGGATAGATGGGGATTCAGACCACTGACTAATCATTCTGAACCCAGAAGTCCAGAGAACTTCTGAGGTTTCAAATAGATTGTATTGTGTATTAGATCAAATTCTCGTACATATGAAACTCCAGTCGTCTGTCTTTGAAGATCTCAATGATGTTAAGAAGTCTGATCCTACCAGCAGAAATCAGGATTATGATTCCCAGTTCTCTCCTATAATAAAAAGATACATCCATGTTCTTTGCTATGGAAATTTGAAGGGCTTCCCAAAGTGGGTGGATAATCTTTTCATTCCCTATTGATGTTGGGCTTGGCCATGTGACTTCATTTGGCCAATGGACTGTGGGCAGTGGTGACAGTGCCAGTTCAGAGACAAGAACTTAAGAGACAGTGCATGTTTCTGCACCCACCTCTTGTATTCTGCCATCTCCATGAGAAAAACATACAGCCATTTCAGCCTGGGCCTTAGAAAGGAGACCTGAGGAGCAGACCTGAGCCCAACTGAGAGCCTCAGGTTGAACCTGGCCCCCCTGACTGCACCCAGCCAACTTGCAGACCCATGTGGGGATATATACAGGTGTGTTGGTAAGCCACTGACTAATAAGCTCCTTCACAAGGTGGCTTTCAAACTTTACTTCTTAGTATAAATCCTAATGATCAAATGACATTACAAACGGCCTCATCATCCCTATGTATTTCTAATGTTCTTTCAAAATAAATTGCTTCGAAGTCTCCAAATATAAAAATATAATTGAATCCTAGATTAAGTTATACTTAGTATTGCTTAAACATTTTGGCTCACTTAATGTGATGGATAAACCATAAGTGGACTCCCAAATTCAAAACTTGAAATCCTTTTGCTCACAAAAATAAAACTACCTTGTAGCCATTATAGAGAGAATCCCTAAACCCTAGGACAACTCAATTCTCTACCTACTCCATACCTGCGCCTGAGCTGCTGACTGTGGAGAAAGGAAGCAGGTCGAGAAATGCTGCTCTGCTGGCTAGTCTCACTTAAGATTTATTGTTACTGCTGTCATACAGTCAAACCACACTTCTGTGGTACGCTTCCTCTCTTCAAGAGGGATCGTTTCACAGAGTCTCTTCTCAGCGCTCCAGCACCTTCTCCCCTAGCTTCACTCTCAGCTGATGACTTTGCTTCTAAGTTTACTGAGAAAATAGAAGCAATCAGGAGAGGTGTGTCTTACCTTCCTACATCCAGCTCTGCCTGCCTCTGTCTTCCCTCTTATTACATCATTCCAACAGTCTCTGTGCCCATATGGGACATCTTCTCCACTGGGCACCACATCCCTGAAGCCCAGCTTGTCCTGCCTCCTTGAGAACTTTGCTTCTGCAGTCATGCCCTGTCCTTCCTGCACTGTCGATTTCCACCTCCTTAAGAGATCATTCCCATCAGCATACAAATGTGTAATGTCTCTCATATTAAACAACCTTCTCTTCATCCAAATTCTCCTCCGTTATTATAGCTGTTTTCATTGCAAAATTTCTTCAAAACAGTTCCCTGGATTTGCTGTTTTCACGTCCTCATTCTCTCTATAACTCACTGCAGTCAGGCTTTCATCCCTCCTGCTTCAATGCAGCTATTCTCATCAGGGTTGCTAGCATCTTCTGTGCTGCCAAACTCCCGGGTCAATGGCATTTAATACTGCTGGTTACTCCTTTTCCTATGAAAACCTCTCTTCACCTGGGTTCCAGTTCTCCATCCTTTACCAGTTTCTTTCTACATTGCTGGACGCTTCCCCATCTCCCCTGCTGGCTTCATCTGATCTCTGGACCTCTCAATGTTGGAGGACCCTAGGGACAGTGTCCTTGACTTTTTAGCATACCCTTTACAGGTGATCTGGATCAGCCCCGTTGGCCATCTATTTGTGGATTAATCCCAAATTTATATCTCCTCTAACTCCCAACTCACACACCTATCTGCTCACTAGTCATCTCTACTTGTATCTCTAACAAGCATCTCAAACCAGACATGTCCAAAACCCAGACTTTTAACTTCCATAACCAGCTTCTTCCCCAGCCATCTTCACCTCAATGATGGTAACTCTATTCAATCAGTTAATTCAGGCTAAAAATGTAGGTGTCATCCCTGGTACTTTGCTTTCCTTCATTCCCCATACCAATCAGCAAAACCTACTGGCTCTACCTTCACATTATCTGAAATCTGACAACTTCTCACCACCTCCCATGCCTTCTGGCTTCCTTTTGGGTTCTGCCAACGAGTGGACCAGCAGGACAGCAGAGAAAGGGAGCAGAGAAAGGTCAAGGTATTTCTTCCCCACTCCCTCTTTGCTTCAGGCTTGCATCTCTAGCAGTAGCTCTATCCCCACAACACCAGAGGCACCTTCTCCATGTCCCCACCGGTACTGGGCACTCCTATGACCCTGTTTATTCCTTTCTTTGCCACTTCAGCCCTTGGGATAGTATCACCTTCCCTCTCTTGCCCTGCATCCCTCTCCATGCCTCTGTAAACAGCTCCTTCATCAGCCACTTCATTTGAATCATCATTCTTTTCCTGCCGGCACACTGATCAACATACTACCCTCTATAAAATATCCTTTATCTCCACTTTTTACCCCTTTAACTATTTTTTTCAAGTACATACTATTCACTGAAATTTATTATCTTCTGTCCCCTCCTCTCTTTTCTAAAATGTAATCTTTCCATGAACTTTTCTTTTTACTTTTCACTTTTATCCCTAGCCTCTAGAAGACTGCCTGGTATAGTGTTTCATGTAAACAGGTTGCTGGGAAAGATAATATGTTCTTGATATATTCTTAACAGCAAAAAAAGCATGTGTTAAAGAAGAATACTATGGTATGTTTCTATTGTTAAAAATCTACCTATCCAGATATAATAATTGAGCAGTAAAAAGAAACATCTGGAAGCATATACATCAAATATTAATAGTGGTTACTTCCTGGGGAGTGGATGATAGGATTTGGTTTTCTGCTTTGTACATGTCTATATAGTTTGCATTTGTAGGAGAAGCAAGCAGGACCATTGGAAGCCTACATGAAGTTTCTGGGCAAATTAGAAAAAGTCATCCCTCCACTATAGGAGACACAGCTGCCTTGGTACCAAGAGAGCGGATTTTACCACGCTGGTACCAAATAAAGTCAATTTTCATTTAGATTAATTCAGAATTAAAATTTCCAGTTATTAAAATATCTGACAGTCTGTGAAAATGTGAGAACTCTTCTTTATGCATATAAAAACTGGATTTATAAAACAAAATGATTATAATTCTTCCAAGTTATGCTCCAGAGTCCTCAGTACTCTATTGTAGGAAAATAACTATTCCTTCACCTGTTGAGCTCACTTCTAGTGCCTGGTTTGTGTTCTTACTCTAAAAAATACTATTTAATAAAATATTCTTCTTTTGGATACATCTTGTGTAGCTGTTTTCTTAAACATTCTTTATTAAAAACATCTTTGCATCTTAAGTTTGTTTTGGCAGCTTTAAGTCACAATATACAGATCTGAATTATTTTTGTAATAACGTATTGGTTTCTTATATAAATTCCAAGGCATGTCTAAGAGTCTGTCACTGCAATCAGGATCAATTTTTTTTTCTGAGCAAACAGATAATCAGAAGGGCTTTAGGATTAATTACATGTTTAAACATTTAGTAGTAAAATGTCCAGAAATTCCTTATTCTTCTAACTAAAGTCAGCCTTGAGAAATGTCCTTGGCTTCGTTAGGATTTAAGGAACATGAGGGTTGTTGGGAAATTCTTATAAGATTTTAAAAGGAACAGGAACACCATGCTATAAAATGTAGGAAAGGAACTCAATATTTTTGTGAGTAGCAAGTTTCCTCATAAAAATGGAAAAGAAATGTAACTTGATCTGCATGACTTTTTGCCAACTCTGGTTTATCTTGTTGCTTTTGTTCATTTGCTTGGAAGGTTTTGGCTGTTGGGTTCTTGGACTAAGGCCTGAAGAACCCTGAGCTCCAGTGCTCTCGACTTGCCAGGTGGCATAGGGAAATTGCATCTTTTCATATTTGTGAATCCCGGGACAAAGGGGATTATACCACTTACTTTTTTAGAAAGTGTTTGAGAGGTTTTATGTGAAAAGCTGAACAATACTTCGAACACCATATAGCAGCTGGAGAGAATCAGAATGGGGCTGAGGGGGCGGCTTGCTCTGCTGATCTTCTATGGGGCTCTGCAGGGCTTGCCCTGCAGTCCCAAATTCAGGGCTGGCTCCCCATGTGGCTTCTGGAGCATGACTTTTTCTCCAACCTCTCTCACTGCTGCTTCTTCAATTGCTTTGCTGACTCCCCTTTCTTGACCCGGCCCTGAAGTGCAGGGGTTCTCCAAAGTTCTACCTTCACCCTCTTCTCATCTTGCATTACCTCTGTGCTGCAGTGGTCTTTTTCCACTTTGGAGGTTCCAACCGTATTTCCAAATATCTATCAGACATCTGTGCCTGGGTGCCCCCTAGGTACCTCAAACCCAACACTTCCAGAATTTAGCATGTCTTCCAGCCCTCAATTAAAATGCCTTTCTTTCCAGACTCCTGTTGATAAACACTGTCACCTTTTCATAGTCTATGAAACTGGAAACGTTTTCACCTCCTTTGCCTTTCCACTTCCAATTAACGCCCGGGTCCTGTCAATGCTGTCTCAGATGACCTCTCCCCCATCATTTCTGATAAGTAGCCATATTCCATCTACATCACCTAAAATGTTGCCAATTCCTTTCTCCTTTCTCTGTTCTGGCTTCTATTGTCCTTGTTCTGACATCATCACCTAGTGCATCAATCAACTAACTGGCCTCCTTGCCTCCTTCCCTCTTCATTCCATCCTGCATGTGGCTGCCAGAGTGGTTTTTCTAAAACACAAATCTAATAATAACGATCGTTTGCAAAAAAGCAATGGTTGCTGCAGCATAGTCTGGCTTCAGCCTCATTTTCTGGCTTCACTGCTTCTCCCATCTACACCCTGTCATTCACATGTGCTGCTTTTTGCTCATCAAGCCACCATAAACTTCCACAGCTTCATGTTTGTCTGTCCTCCTATAATGCCCTTCCTGCCTTTTCTGCCTGGTCAAATTTTACCAGTCCCTCAAGGTCCAGCTTCATTAGAAAGACATAATAAAATATGTTTACAATATAGTAGGACTCAAATATTTTGGGGCTGAATTAAGTGAAAAAGAAGATACCAAAACTTCACAGTATGAATAAAGGATGAGGGATTATTTCGTTAGCCGAGAAGTATAACTGAACTTCAATGTGAGTCGAATGTATTGTCTATGATCCCCTTGTTCCCCCCAGGCTCCTGCCATTGGTGTGGCCTGCCTTGAACAATCTTTCCTTACATCCCTACTTAAAGAGAATTTCCATATTTTCCTACTAAAAACAACGTTGCAATGAACATATTTCATGGTCTACTTTTTCAAGTATATCTCTACTGTAAGTTCCTAAAATGAAATTGCTGAATAAAAAGCACATGGATTAAAACATCTGATACACGTTGCCATAGTGTAGCAACTACCCTTATTCAAAGTTGTATGAAGATGTCTGGTTTCCATGCCCTCACCAATAATAGCAAACTTAGATTTTTGCCAATCTTAAAGATTGAAAAAATGTTATTTTGGTTTACATTTCCATAATTATTAATGAGGTTTAACATCTTGTCATATGTGTATTGGTCATTGTATCTCTTTTCTTGCTTTCCCTGTTCTTATCCTTTGTTCAGTGTTCTATTTGGTTGGTCATCTTTTTCTTTACTGATTATACTTGTTCCTTGTAAATTTAGGAAACTAGCTCTTTGTTTACAGTATGGGTTTTAAACAGTTTTCCAAGTTTACCAACTGTTTTTTTCATTATTAATTTTTATTATAAATTAAAAAAAATTTTGTAGTCAAGTTTATCAATCTTCTTTATGCTTCTGAGTTTTGTGTCATTCTTAGGAAAGTCTTCTCCATTCTAAGATTGTAAATAAATAAACCCAGTTTTCTTCAAGTGTTATTATAGTTTCTTTTATAGAGTTTAAATATTTGATCTATATGAAATTTACTTTCATATAAGAAGATGAGAATTTGGCATAATTTTTTTCCCAAGTGGTTCCTAGTTATACCAGTTCCACTTATTGAATAATCTTTTCCTCACTGGTCTGAAATGTAGCTTTTATACTAAATTCTGGTATATAGTTAGGTGTATATCTCAACTCTGTAAAATTTAATTAGAGAAAATTTATGGTGCCCTAAACCACTAGTTCAGGAGCTCCAGTATTAAACCAGTGTTATTCTGGATCTAGATTGCCTAACAGGTGTAAATTTCACAATTGCAAAGTTCAGATGTGCAAAAGATGTATCTTTACTTCTCTACAACTGAATTTAATTTAGCCCTTGAGCTTCCATGTCCATTCTGTGGCAGAACACTTAATTCAGCTAATTCAAGGTATCTCTGTCTCTCATGGATGATCTAAGCTCTGGGGGCTGGGGATGACGACAGCTTCTCTCTTATCCAGGCTTTTGTGAAGGGGATGAATCCGTTTAATAGCCATCTTCATATCTTTTCCTGGCATCTACAAAATGTAACTCAATCTCTCTGGTTCTTACCATTGCACACTGGCCAATGGGCCTCCATTTGCTAGTTCCAGGGCCCTGTGCTCTCCTTCCCCATTCCAGGACCCCTCTTAGCTTATGTGAGCCCTTTTCAGGGGGAGGCCAGGGAACCCCTGACTGCTTTTCCTGCACCACCCCGAGGTGCTGAGTCTCTATGAAGCTGTGCTCAGGCCCATCTACATGGGCATCTCTTAGCCTTTGTCACTTCTCCGCTCTAGCCTCTTGTTGGATATGGGCTTCTCCAAGAGGCTTTCAGTGTCTCTGGGTGGTACCCTGAGATGATAGGTAGAAGTTTCCTGTGCTCTCAGGTCCCCCTAAAAACCCAGCTGGGATTTCTCTTAGAGGTTCCCACTCTAGCACCATGTGTCTGAAGCTGGAATGCGCAGGATACGGAGATGCTTTCTCAGGAATTCATATCAATTACTCACTGCCCTGCTCTCCTTTCCCAACTACCTTCTTTCCTCAAATCTGTGAGATTTTCCTCTGGTCTTGGGGAGTGGGCAGTGGCTGTTGGGGGAGGAGAAAAACGGCATAATCATCACCCTGCACTTTCCAAATCCCTTGTTGATAGTACAAACTTTGACTATATTATAAACTTTGTGTTCAGTCCACTGGATTCTGATAGTCAAAGCCAAGCTTCTGGAACCAAAACAATCTTTTGTCTCTCAAAAGGTCAATTCATACAAATCAAAATATTTTGGCTCTTAATAAGCTCAGTTCTGTTATGAATTTTAAGAGCATGTTTTGGAGCTAAGAATATGATTCTTTGTTCTTGCTGAATCGGGAAGAGTAATGGACACAAAGAAGGCTAGGAGAAGGACGCATGGGAAGAGCCTTTGTTAACATCTCAAAATTATCGGCAACACCAAGTCCTTCATCTGGCCCATAGACTCCTGTCTCCATCCCTGTGATCACTCCACTGGTTATGGGATCTATTTCAACTAACAGCTCCCTGGGCCTCGCAGTTCCTTTCCTCTGCTCTTTCTTAGTCCCTACTGCCTTTTGAACTGGAGTCTTGCCTGGCTTCCCTCACCACCAATCCTCCCAGGGACCAGAGTCTCAGAATCTACCCTCTTTGGCTACAGCATCATTTTGACCGCAGAGCTGTCTAACTTCCAGACTTTCACCTACTCTCTCCTCTGGGAACCTCCATCTGCCTCCTGGTGCAGCTGCTGGATCTTCCCAGATCACCTCCCTACCTCACCCAGCCACTCTGCTCGACAGGAAGGTGGAGGGCACCAGAGTATTCCAGTGTGGATGGCGGGGATGCGGGGTGTGAGGTGGCTGCAGGAGGCTGTATGTGACGAGGACACCAAAGAGAATTACTGCAAGAAAGGTTGCAGGGACAGAAGGCGGGTCTCCAAGAACAAAGCATCATAATGTTGCTTGAAAGGTCTAGTCTGTGAGTCCTTATGGATTAGGGCTTTGGTGTATTTCTGTAGTTAGTGACTCTTTTTCATGACATCACCCTCTTCCCTCCCATTTCATCTCCTACCTCTGAATATTCTTCAGGTCTAACTCTGAGTATTTAGTCATCACAGGGATTTTACTTCCTTCATATCAGGGGGTAGCCATTGTCACAGTTTTTTTTGTACCATCCATAGCTTGATCTTATTCCCTGGAATTGTGTAAATGGCTGGGGTTTTAAAAACTCATTTTTCTCTAAAGGGAACGCTTGTGCACTGTTGGTGGGAATGTAATTGGTGCAGCCACTATGGAAAACAGCATGGAGGCTCCTCGAAAAACTAAAAATAGAACTGCCATATGATCCAGAAATTCTACTCCTGGGTATATATTAGAACACTAACTCAAAAGGATACATGCACCCCAATGCTCATAGCAGCATTATTTACAATGGCCATGATATGGAATCAACCTAAGTGTCCATCAACAGATGAGTGGATAAAGAAGATGTGGTACATATATACAATGGAATACTACTCAGCCATAAAAAAGAATGAAATAATACCATTGCAACAAAATGGATGAATCTGGAGGGTATTATGCTTAGTGAAAAAAGTCAGACAGAGAAAGTGTATGTTACCACTTATATGTGGAATCTAAAAAATAGAACAAATGAACAAACATAACAAAACAGACACAGACTCACAGATATAAAGAACAAACTAGTAGTTACAGTGGGGAAAGGGAAGGAGGGAGGGGCAAGATGAGGGCAGGGGATTAAGTGGTATAAAACTACTATGTATAAAATAAATAAGTTATAAGGATATATTGTACAGCATAAGGAATATAGCCAACATCTTATAATAACTTTAAATGGAGTATTATCTATAAAAATTCTGAATCACTGTTGTATACCTGAAATTAATATTGTAAATCACAACTACACTCAATTTAAAAAAATCATTCCTCTCTGACCACTAATTTATGTTGTTCTCTTATTTGCCTTTCAGTAAAAGACCTTTAACACAGAAGTTTTGATTTTGAAATAGTAATTAGGAAAGAAAACACTTCATATGGGGGCTGGAGATTACAGGGAAATGGCACAGTCTTCCTCCTCAGAACTAGAGTCCAGTTGCTAAACAAGCAAGTTCAACAAGTTGCAATTTCTCTAGATTAATAATACTCTTTCTCAAATCCTGCCTCATGAGATTCACTGGGAAATTTTTGTCTTTTTTGCTAAGTTTAGGTTTCAATTATTTTTGGATCAGCTGCTTCTTTGATTGAAAACAAAGCAAAAGAAAGCAAACATGGAGTAGAATCTTTAAGCAAATGTGTCCTTACACTGTAAGAACATGGAACTTGCTTGAGAGGCCTGGATCACTTCAAATGCCTCCATATTTCCTATACTCAATTAAACTTCCTGGAATGTTCCCCCAGGAAGCTCTCCATATTCACCAACTTTTTGAGTAATCCAGGAACTCTTACAGCCTGATAAAGGGATTAGGTAAGAACTTTTTAGATAGGAAGATGTTTCTGTATGTCTGTTTGTTAACTGGATAATATCCCTTTTCTAAGCACTAAGCAGTTGACCTCTGACTTGGAGAAAAACAGAATAGTGGCTGTTACTCATTGATGACTTTGGTGGGAGGAAACAACAGCTTGTGGACTTCTGATTCTGTCATCTTAACAGACTAGATACCCTGAAAAAGTCTCAATAGAAAACACCTAGAAATTGAGGGATTGAATATAACCAGTAGTCTTTAAGATATTGAGCTCTTGAACACAGGAGAAACTTCCAGACACCAACGGTGGTGAAGTGGTGCTGATACCAGCCCCAACCCTGCTTTGGAACATTTGGTGAGCTTGGTAGTCAAGAGGTTTGGGTTTCTGACATGTAGGGACAGAGGCAAGGCCTTGAACTGTGAATGGTTGGGAGGCAGAACTGAGGCTCTGCATAAGTGGAGGACTCTCAAAAGGCTAGCCACTAGAAAAAAAAGATGTCCAGGCAAAGAGAAATGACAGGAAAAATTGTCTGCTTCTGGGCTCTGAGTAGAAAAAAAGAATTCAGATCTGTATATATATATATATATATATATATACACACACACTCCCACAGCATAAGCCCCACAAATAAACCTCACTAACATGAACTCAAACCAAAATTATAAACACATGACAAAGAAGTAAGTTACTAAGAGTGAGAACAAATAGAAACAAGAAGCAATGTGATTAGAACCCCCCAAAAGATAATAAAAATATCACATACAAGATATTTAAAATAATTAAGGCAGTAAAACATGGACTAAACAATAAAGGAATAAGATACTATTTACAAAAACTTAGAAGATTAAAAAATAAATGAAATAGAAATCCTAGAGATGAAAATAAAAGTATTGAAATGAAAACTTGGTGTATAGGATAAGCAGCTGGGTAGACACCACTGGAGGAAGAATGAGTGCACTTGGAGATAAATCTAAAGAGATTATATATAATGTAGTACAAAGAGACAAAAAATGTGAGAGATGAATTAAAACGTATGGAAGATAAAATGTGTAGGTCAAATATACATTTAGAAGGTGTTTCATTCCATTCCTAGGTGTTTTACCCAAAGGACATGAAAACATATGTCACACACACAAAAACGTGACAAGAATGTTCACAGCAGCTTTACTTGCAATAGCTGAAAACTGGAAGCAACTCAAATGTCCATCTGCTGGAGAGTGGATAAACAAATGTTGGTATATTTGTATAACGAAATTGTACTCAGTAATAAAAAGGAATGAACTATTTACTGACACACATAATCACATGAATGAATCTTAAAAATATGATGAGAGAGGAAGCTAGACACAAAGGAATACAGACTGTATGATCCCATTCATGTGAAGTTATGAAATAGACTAATCTATGGTGGTTGCTGCTACGGAGGAACATGAAGAACTTTCTGGGGTGACAGTAATATGTTACAGCTTGTTTTGGGTGTTGGTATTGTGGGCTCATACAATTGTCAAAACTCATAAATGAAACAGTTATGATGTGTAAGTTTTATTGTATGTAAATTATATCTCAGTAAAAAATTTAAAATCTAGAGAGGAAGAAAACAATAGAAAAGATCGATGAAACTAAACACTGGTTCTTTGAAAAGATAAACGAAATTGATAAACCTTTAGTCAGACTCATCAAGAAAAAAAGTGAGAGGAGACCTTCATGATGGCAGAAGAGTAAGACACGGATATCACTTTCCTCCCCACAAATACATCAGAAATACATCTACACATGGAACAACTACAGAACACCTACTGAACGCTGGCAGAAGACCTCAAACCTCCCAAAAGGCAAGAAACTCCCCACGTACCTGGGTAGGGCAAAAGAAAAAAGAAAAAACAGAGACAAAATAATAGGGATGGGACCTGCACCAGTGGGAGGGAGCTGTGAAGGAGGAAAGGTTTCCACACACTAGGAAGCCCCTTCGCGGGCGGAGACTGCGGGTGGCGGAGGGGGGAGCTTCGAAGCCGCGGAGGAGAGCACAGCAACAGGGGTGCGGAGGGCAAAGCGGAGAGATTCCCGCACAGAGGATTGGTGCTGCCGGCACTCACCAGGCCGAGAGGCTTGTCTGCTCACCGGCCGGGGCAGGCGGGGCTGGGAGCTGAGGCTCGCGCTTCGGTCGGAGCACCGGGAGAGGACTGGGGTTGGCTGCATGAACAGAGGCTGAAGGAGGCTAGTGCACCACAGCTAGCCGGGAGGGAGTCCGGGAAAAAGTCTGGAGCTGCTGAAGAGGCAAGAGACCATTGTTTCGGGGTGCACAAGGAGAGGGGATTCAGAACACCGCCTAAACAAGCTCCAGAGATGGGCGCGAGCCGTGGCTATCAGCATGGACACCAGAGACGGGCATGAAACGCTAAGGCTTCTGCTGCTGCAGCCACCAAGACGCCTGTGTGCAAGCCCAGGTCACTCTCCACACCTCCCCTCCTGGGAGCCTGTGCAGCCCGCCACCGCCAGGGTCCCGTGATCCAGGGACAACTTCCCCGAGAGAACACACAGCGTGCCGCAGGCTGGTGCGACGTCATGCTGGCCTCTGACGCCGTAAGCTCGCCCCGCATTCCATACCCCTTCCTCCCCCAGGCCTGAGTAAGTCAGAGCCCCCATATCAGCCACTGCTTTAACCCCATGTGAAGAACACATGCCCTCAGGGGACCTACATTCAGAGACGGGGCCAAGTCCAAAGCTGAACCCCAGAAGCTGTGCCAACAAAAAAGAGAATGGGAAATCTCTCCCAGCAGCCTCAGGAGCAGCGGATTAAATCTCCACAATCAACTTGATGTACCCTGCAACTGTGGAATACCTGAATAGACAATGAATCATCCCAAAATTGAGGCGGTGGACTTTGGGAGCAACAATATATATATATATTTTTCCTTTTTCTCTTTTTGTGAGTGTGTATGTGTATGTTTCTTTGTGTGATTTTGTCTGCATAGCTTTGCTTTTACCATTTGTCCTAGGGTTCTATCTGTCCATTTATTTTTTGTAGTATAGTTTTTAGCGCTAGTTATCATTGGTGGATTTGTTTTTTGGTTTGGTTGCTCTCTTCTTTCTTTCTTTTTATTTTCTTTTTTTGCTGTTTTTTAGTACTTTTAAATTTTTTTATTTTTAATAATTATTTTTTATTTTAATAACTTACCCCTTTCTCCCTTTCTCCCTTTCTTCCTTTCTTTCCTTCCTTCCTTCCTTCTTGCCTTCTGTCTTTCTTGCCTTCTTTCTTCCTTCCTTCCTTCCCTCCTTCTTTCTCCCTTTTCTTCTGAGCCGTGTGGCTGACAGGGTCTTGGTGCTCCGACTGGGTGTCAGACCTGTGCCTCTGAGGTGGGAGAGCCGAGATCAGGACATTGACCCACCAGAGACCTCCAAGCTCTATGTAATATCAAACAGCAAAAGCTCTCCCACAGAGCTCCATTGCAACTCTAAGACCCAGCTCCACTCAATGACCAGCAAGCTACAGTGCTGGACACCCTATGCCAAACAACTAGCAAGACAGGAATGCAACCTCACCCATTAGCAGAGAGGCTGCCTAAAATCATAATAAGGGCACAGACACCCCAAAACACACCACCTGATGCGGACCTGCCCACCAGAAAGACAATATCCAGCCTCATCCACCAGAACACAGGCACTAGTCCCCTCCACCTACACAACCCACTGAACCAACGTTAGCCACTGGGGGCAGACACCAAAAACAATGGTAACTACGAACGTGCAGCCTGCAAAAAGGAGACCGCAAACATAGTAAGTTAAGCAAAATGAGGAGACACAGAAATACATAGCAGATGAAGGAGCAAGGTAAAAACCCACCAGAACAAACAAATGAAGAGGAAATAGGCAGCCTAACTGGAAAAGAATTCAGAGTAATGATAGTAAAGATGATCCAAAATTTTGGAAATAGAATGGAGAAAATACAAGAAACTTTTAACAAGGACCTAGAAGAACTAAAGAGCAAACGAACAATGATGAACAACACAATAAATGAAATTAAAAATTCTCTAGAAGGACTCAAGAGCAGAATAACTGAGGCAGAAGAACGGATAAGTGACCTGGAAGATAAAATAGTGGAAATAACTACTGCAGAGCAGAATAAAGGAAAAAGAATGAAAATAATTGAGGACAGTCTCAGAGACCTCTGGGACAACATTAAACACAACAACATTCGAATTATAGGGGTCCCAGAAGAAGAGAAAAAGAAAGGGACTGAGAAAATATTTGAAGAGATTATAGTTGAAAACTTCCCTAATATGGGAAAGGAAATAGTTAATCAAGTCCAGGAAGTACAGAGAGTACCATACAGGATAAATCCAAGGAGAAACATGCCAAGACACATATTAATCAAACTAAGAAAAAATATTAAAAACAGCAAGGGAAAAATAACAAATGACATACAAGGGAATCCCCATAAGGTTAACAGCTGATCTTTCAGCAGAAACTCTGCAAGCCAGAAGGGAGTGGCAGGACATATTTAAAGTAATGAAAGGGAAAAACCTAAAAGATTACTCTAGCCAGCAAGGATCTCATTCAGATTCTATGGAGAAATTAAAAACATTACAGACAAGCAAAAGCTAAGAGAATTCAGTACCACCAAGCCAGTTTTACAACAGATGCTAAAGGAACTTCTCTAGGCAGGAAACACATGAGAAGGAAAAGACCTACAATAACAAACCCCAAAAAATTATGAAAATGGTAATAGGAACATATATATCGATAATTACCTTAAATGTAAATGGATTAAATGCGCCAACCAAAAGACATAGACTGGCTGAATGGATACAAAAACAAGACCCATACATATGCTGTCTACAAGAGACTCACTTCAGACCTAGGGACACATACAGACTGAAAGTAAGGGGATAGAAAAAGATATTCCATGCAAATGGAAATCAAAAGAAAGCTGGAGTAGCAATTCTCATCAGACAAAATAGACTTTAAAATAAAGACTATTACAAGAGACAAAGAAGGACACTACATAATGATCAAGGGATCAATCCAAAAGAAGATACAACAATTGTAAATATTTATGCATCCAACATAGGAGCACATCAATACATAAGGCAAATGCTAACAGCTATGCAAGGGGAAATTAACAGTAACACAGTCGTATTAGGGGACTTTAACACCCCACTTTTACCAATGGACAGATCATCCAAAATGAAAATAAATAAGGAAACACAAGCTTTAAATGATACATTAAACAAGATGGACTTAACTGATAGTTATAGGACATTCCATCCAAAAACAACAGAATACACTTCCTTCTCAAGTGCGCACGGAACATTCTCCAGGATAGATCATGTCTTGGGTCACAAATCAAGCGTTGGTAAATTTAAGAAAATTGAAATCATATCAAGTATCATTTCTGACCACAACACTATGAGACTAGATATCAATTACAGAAAAAAAAAACTGTAAAAAATACAAACACATGGAGGGTAAACAATATACTACTTCATAACCAAGGAATCACTGAAGAAATCAAAGAGGAAATAAAAAAATACCTAGAAATAAATGACAATGAAAACATGAAGACCCAAAACCTATGGGATGCAGCAAAAGCAGTTCTAAGAGGGAAGTTCATAGCAATACAATCCTAACTCAAGAAACAAGAAACATCTCAAATAAACAACCTAACCTTACACCTAAAGCAATTAGAGAAAGAAGAACAAAAAAATCCCCAAAGTTAGCAGAAGGAAAGAAATCGTAAAGATCAGATCAGAAATAAATGAAAAAGAAATGAAGGAAACAACAGCAAAGATCAATAAAACTAAAATCTGGTTCTTTGAGAAGATAAACAAAATTGACAAACCATTAGCCAGATTCATCAAGAAAAAAAGGGAGAAGACTCAAATCAATAGGATTAGAAATGAAAAAGTAGAAGTAACTAACACTGCAGAAATACAAAGGATCATGAGAGATTACTAAAAGAAACTCTATGTCAATAAAATGGAAAACCTGGAAGAAATGGACAAATTCTTAGAAAAGCACAACCTTCAAGACTGAACCAGGAAGAAACAGAAAATATAAATAGACCAATCACAAGCACAGAAATTGAGACTGTGATTAAAAATCTTCCAACAAACAAAAGCCCAGGACCAGATGGCTTCACAGGCAAATTCTATCAAACATTTAGAGAAGAGCTAACACCTATCCTTCTCAAACTCTTCCAAAATACAGCAGAGGGAGGAACACTCCCAAACTCATTCTATGAGGCCACCATCACTGTGATACCAAAGCCAGACAAAGATGTCACAAAGAAAGGAAACTACAGGCCAATATCACTGATGAACATAGATGCAAAAATCCTCAACAAAATACTAGCAAACAGAATCCAACAGCACATTAAAAGGATCAAACACCATGATAAAGTGAGGTTTATCCCAGGAATGCAAGCCTTCTTCAATATACACAAATCAAACAATGTGATGCACCATATTAACAAATTGAAGGAGAAAAAGCATATGATCATCTCAACAGATGCAGAGAAAGCTTTCTACAAAATTCAACACCCATTTATGATAAAAACTCTCTAGAAAGTAGGCATAGAAGGAACTTACCTCAACATAATAAAGGCCATATATGACAAACCCACAGCCAACACCGTTCTCAATGGTGAAAAACTGAAACCATTTCCACTAAGATCAGGAACAAGACAAATTGTCCACTCTCACCATTATTATTCAACATAGTTTTGGAAGTTTTAGCCACAGTAATCAGAGAAGAAAAAGAGATAAAAGGAATACAAATTGGAAAAGAAGAAGTAAAGCTGTCACTTTTTGCAGATGACATGATACTATACATAGAGAATCCTATAGATTCTATCAGAAAACTACTGGAGCTAATCAATGAATTTGCTAAAGTAGCAGGATACAAAATTAATGCACAGAAATCTCTTGCATTCCTATACACTAATGATGAAAAATATGAAAGAGAAATTAAGGAAAGACTCCCATTTACCACTGCAACAAAAAGAATAAAATATGTAGGAATTAACCTACCTAAGGGGACAAAACACCTGTATGCAGAAAACTATAAGATACTGATGAAAGAAATCAAAGATGATACAAACAAATGGAGAGATTTACCATGTTCTTAGATTGGAAGAATCAACATTGTGAAAATGATTCTACTACCCAAAGCAATCTACAGATTCAATGCAATCCCTATCAAACTACCACTGGCATTTTTCACAGAACTAGAACAAAAAATTTCACAATATGTATGGAAACATAAAAGACCCTGAATAGCCAAAGCAATCTTGAGAAAGAAAAACAGAGCTGGAGGAATCAGGCTCCCTGACATCAGACTATACTACAAAGCTACAGTAATCAAGACAGTATGGCACAGGCACAAAAACAGAAATATAGATCAAAGGAACAGGATAGAAAGCCCAGAGATAAACCCACGCACATATGGTCATCTCATTTTTGATAAAGGAGGAAAGAATATACAATGGAGAATAGACAGCCTCTTCAATAAGTGGTGCCAGGAAAACTGGACAGCTACATGTAAAAGAATGAAATTAGAACCCTCCCTAACACCATACACTAAAATGAACTCAAAATGAATTAAAGACCTAAATGTAAGACTAGACACTATAAAACTCTTAGAGGAAAACATAGGCAGAACACTCTATGACATAAATTACAGCAAGATCCTTTTTGACCCACCTCCTAGAGAAATGGAAATAAAAACAAAAATAAACAAAGGGGACCTAATGAAACCTAAAAGCTTTTGCACAGCAAAAGAAACCATAAACAAGATGAAAAGACAGCCCTCAGAATGGGAGAAAATATTTGCAAAGGAAGCAACTGACAAAGGATTAATCTCCAAAATATAAAAGCAGCTCATGCAGCTCAATATCAAAAAGAAAACAACCCAATCCAAAAATGGGCAGAAGACCTAAATAGACAGTTCTCCAAAGAAGATACACAGATTGCCAACAAACACATGAAAGAATGGTCAACATCCCTAATCATTAGAGAAATGCAAATCAAAACTACAGTGGGATATCACCTCACACCAGTTAGAATGGCCATTATCAAAAAATCTAGAAACAATAAATGCTGGAGAGGGTGTGGAGAAAAGGGAACCCTCTTGCACTGTTGGTGTGAATGTAAATTGATATAGCCACTATGGAGAACAGTATGGAGGTTCCTTAAAAAATTAAAAATAGAACTACCATACGACCCAGCAATCCCACTACTGGGCACCTACCCTGAGAAAACCATAATTGAAAAAGAGTCATATACCACAATGTTCATTGCAGCTCTATTTACAATAGCCAGGACATGGAAGCAACCTAAGTGTCCATTGACAGATGAATGGATAAAGATGTGGCACATATATACAATGGAATATTACTCAGCCATAAAACGAAATGAAATTGAGTTTTTGTAGTGAGGTGGGTGGACCTAGAGTCTGTGATACAGAGTGAAGTAAGTCAGAAAGAGAAAAACAAATACTGTATGCTAAGACACATATATATATATAGAATCTAAAAAAAAAAAAAAGTTCTGTAGAACCTAGGGGCAGCACAGGAATAAAGACGCAGATGTAGAGAATGGACTTCAGGACATGGGGATGCATAAGGGTAAAATGGGACGAAGTGAGAGAGTGGCAAGGACTTATATATACTACCAAATGTAAAATAGATAGCTAGTGGGAAGCAGCCGCATAGCACAGGGAGATCAGCTCAGTACTTTGTGACCACCTAGAGGGGTGGGATAAGGAGGGTAGGAGGGAGAAGAAAGAAGGAGGAGATATGGGGGTATATGTATATGTATAGCTGATTCACTTTGTTATAAAGCAGAAACTAACCCACCATTGTAAAGCAATTATACTCCAATAAAGATGTTAAAAGAAAAATGAAAAAAAGGGAGAGGGCTCAAATCAATAAAATTAGAAATGAAAAAGTTACAACTGACACCACAGAAATACAAAGGATCATAATACAAGCAACTATATTCCAATAAAATGGACAACGTAGAAGAAATGGACAAATTCTTAGAAAGGTACAACCTTCCATGACTGAACCAGGAAGAAATAGAAAATATTAACAGACCATTCACAAGTAATGAAATTGAAACAGTGATTTAAAAAAATCCCAACAAACAATAGTTCAGGGCCAGATGGCTCCAGAGGCGAATTCTATAAAACATTTAGAGAAGAGCTATCACCTATCCTGAAACTGTTCAAAAAAACTGCAGAGGAAGGAACACTCTTAACCTCATTCTATGAGGCCACCATCACCCTGATACCAAAACCAGACAAAGATACCACAAAAAAAGAAAATTACAGGCCAATATCACTGATGAACATAGATGCAAAATACTCAACAAAATACTAATAAACAAAATCCAACACCACATTAAAAAGATCATACACCATGATCAAGTGGGATTTATCCCAGTGATGCAAGGATTCTTCAGTACCCGTGAATCAATCAGTGTGATACACCAGATTAACAAATTGAAGAATAAAAACAATATGATCATCTCAATAGATGCAGAAAAAGCTTTTGACAAAATTCAACACCCATTTATGATAAAAACCCTCCAGAAAGTGGGAAGAGAGGGACCTTACCTGAACATAATAAAGGCCATATGCAAAAAACCCACAGCTAACATCATTCTCAATGGTGCAAAGCTGAAAGCATTTCCTCTAAGATCAGGAGCAAGACAAGGATGTCCACTCTCACCACTTTTATTCAGCATAGTTTTGGAAGTCCTAGCCATGGCAATCAGAGAAGAAAAAGAAACAAAAGGAATCCAAGTAGGAAAAGAAGAGGTAAAACTGTCACTGTCTGCAGATAATATGATATCATACATAGAATGCTACCAGGAAACTAGAGCTCATCAATGAATTTGGTAAAGTTGCAGGATACAAAATTAAGACAGAAATCTCTTGCATTCCTTTACACTAACAATGAAAGATCAGAAAGAGAAATTAAGGAAACAATCCCATTTACCATCGCATCAAGAAGAATAAAATACCTAGGAATAAACCCACCTAAGGAGGCAAAAGACCTGTACTCTGAAAACTAAGACGCTGATGAAAGAAACTGAAGATGACCCAAACACATGGAAAGATATACCATGTACTTGGATTGGAAGAATCAATATCGTCAAAATGACTATTACTACCCAAGGCAACCTAAAGATTCAATGCAATACGTATCAAATTATCAATGGCATTTTTCACAGAATTAGAACAAAAATTTTAAAATATGTATGGAAACACAAAAGTCCCTGACAGCCAAAGCAATCCCGAGAAAGAAAAATGGAGCTGGAGGAATCAGGCTCCCTGGCTTCAGACTATACTACAAAGCTACAGTAATCAAGACAGTATGCTATGGGCACAAAAACAGAAATATAGATCAATGGAACAGGATAGAAAGCCCAGAAATAAACCCATGCACCTTTGGTCAATTAATCTACAACAAAGGAAGCAAGTATATACCATGGAGAAAAGACAGCCTCTTCAATAAGTGGTACTGGGAAAATTGGACAGCTACATATAAAAGAATGAAATTAGAACATTCTCTAACACCATACAGAAAAATAAACTCAAAATGGATTAAAGACCTAAATGTAAGGCCAGATACTATAAAACTTTTAGAGGAAAACATAGGCAGAACACTCTTTGACACAAATCTCAGCAGTATCTTTTTGCATCCACAACCTAGAGTAATGAAAATAAAAACAAAATGAACAAATGGGAGCTAATGAAACTTAAAAGCTTTCACACAGCAAAGGAAGCCATAAACAGAACGAAAAGAGAAGCCACAGAATAGGAGAAAATATTTGCAAGTGAAGCAACTGACAAGGGATTAATCTCCAAAATATATAAATAGCTCAAGCAGCTCTGTATCAGAAAAAACAAATAATCCAATCAAAAATGTGCAGAAGATCTAAATAGACATTTCACCAAAGAAGACATACAGATGGCCAAAAAGCACATGAACAGATGCTCAACATCACTAATTATTAGAGAAATGCAAGTCAAAACTACACTGAGGTTGGGGATTCCCTCGCGGTCCAGTGGTTAGGACTCAACAATTTCACTGCCGCTGCCCGGGTTGAATCCCTGGTCGGGGAGCTAAGATGCAAGCTGCATGGTGGAAAACAAACAAACTATCAATACAATGAGGTATCACCTCATACCGGTCAGAATGGCCATCATCAAAAAGTCTACAAATAATATATGCTGGAGAAGGTGTGGAGAAAAGGGAACCCTCCTACACTGTTAGTGGGAATGTAAATTTGCACAACCACTATGGAGAACAGTATGAAGGTTCCTTAAAAAACTAAAAACACAGCTACCATATGATCCAGCAATCCCATTCCTGGGCATATATCTAGAGAAAACCATAATTTGAAAAGACATAAGCACCCCAATGTTCACTGCAGCACTATTTACAATAGCCAAGACATGGAAGCAACCTAGATGTCCATTGACAGAGGAATGGATAAAGAAGATGTGGCACATATATACAATGGAATATTAGTCAGCCATAAAAAAGAATGAAATAATGCCATTTGCAGCAATGTGGATGGACCTAGAGATTACCGTACTAAGTGAAATAAGTCAGAAGGAGAAAGACAAATATCATATATCACTTGTATGTGGAATCTAAAAAAATTGATACAAATGAACCTATTTACAAAACAGAAACAGACTCACAGACTTCAAAATCAAATTTTTGATTACCAAAGGTGAAACGTTGGGGGGGGGGAAGAATAAATTAGGAGTTTGGGATTAACATATACACACTACTATATATAAAACAGATAATCAAAAAGGACCCACTATATGGCACAGGGAACCCTACTCAGTATTCTGTAATAACCTATATGGGAAAAGAATCTGAAAAAGAATGGATATATGTAATAAGTAACTGAATCACTTAGCTGTACGCCTCAAACTAACACAACATTGTAAATCAACTATACTCCAATATAAAATAAAAATTAAAAAATAAAATCATACATCAAATTTCAATAATATTTTACTATAATTAAATCAGTTATACTTCTCTCCTGAATTCGAGAGCCTTTTATTTTGTGCCCCTGCTAGTGTTTTGTCATTATAATACTTAAAAATAAAGAGTGTTATGTGACCAAAAATGTTCGGGAAATTCTGCACTAAACCATGTGCTTCTTGGGAGAGTATTCTGGGAAATGAATTCTGAAAAGATAAGTGGTATCCAACAACAGGTGGCCTGGGTGTCATACAATGAAAATCAGTAAAAGATTTTAACAAGGGAAGTTCATGAATAGATTTTTTTGTAATGATAAGTCAACTGGTACTATGGGAAATTAATTATAGAAGGCGTTTTGCATCAATGTTACCCATAACTATTATGCATTTTATGTAATCTCTAATAAAATCCATTATATAAAAGAAAAATATTAAAAATTAAAAAGTGTAAAAAGAGAAACCAGCTAGGATACATCCCTGGAAAATGTAAAGAGTCCCTAAAAGTTCATGTGAAAAGACAACTTAATAGAGGAATGTGCAAAAAGTGTAAACAGAAATTTCAAAGAAGAGAAAATCTGTAGAGCCAATAAATACATGGAAAGTGTATAATCTCCCCAATCACCACTTTGGCACCTATGAGATATAGCAAAACTTTAAGAAACAATTCCAGAATGCTGAGAAGGATGTGAGCAATGGACACCCTCATATACTGCAAGTGAGAGTTTAAATTGATAATGATTTTGGAGAATAATTTGGAAATATTTAGCAAAGATAAAATCCAATCTAGCAATTCTTCTCTTGGATATATCCTCTAGCAGCAGTCCTTAAAATTTCTGGCCCCAGGACCTTTCTTCTTTAAAAAAATATTTATTTATTTATTTTTAAAAAATTTATTTATTTATTTACTGGCTGTGTTGGGTGTCGGGTCTTAGTGGCCCTTCGTTGTGGTGTGTGGGCTTCTCTCTTGCTGTGGCACGGGCTCTAGAGTGCGTGGGCTCCATAGTTGCACCACTCAGGCTCTCTAGTTGTGGTGTGCGGGCTTAGTTGCCCCATGGCATGTGGGATCTTAGTTCCCTGACCAGGGATCTAACTGACGTCCCCTGCACTGCAAGATGGATTCTTAATCACTGGACCACCAGGGAAGTCCCCCCAGGAACTTTTTAAACCTTGAAAAATCATTGAGGATACCAAAGACCTTTTGTTTATGTGAGTGATGTCTATCAGTATTTACTGTATTAGAAAATAACGTTGAGAAATTTAAAAATACATTTATTAAGTCATTTAAAAAGCAACAAGCCCATTACATGTTAATATGAATAACATTTTTACAAGATAATTATATTTTCCAAAACAAAAATTTTAGTGATAAGAGTGGCATTATTTTACATTTCTGCAAATACCTTTAGGTCTAGCTTAATAGAAGACAGTAAGTTTATGTAATGTTTTAAAACTTTTGTTGTTATCTCAACAATCTTCATAACATCTTTACCAGGAGTAGATTCCATCTCAAGAAACCACTTTTTTTGCTCATCCATAAGAAACTCCTCATCAATTAAAGTTTTATCATGAGATTGCAGCAATTCAGTCACAACTTCAGGTCTCACTTCCAATTTTAGTTCTCTTGCTATTTCCACCACATCTGCAGTTACTTCCTCCCCTGAAGTCTTGAACCCCTCAAAGTCATCCATGAGGGTTGGAATCAACTTCTTCCAAACTCCTGTTAATATTGTTATTTTGACATCTTCCCATGAATCATGAATGTTCTTAATGGCATGTAGAATGATTAATCTTTTCCAGAAGGTTTTCAATTAGCTTTGCTCAGATCCTTCAGAGGAATCACTATCTATGGCAGCTAGAGCACTATAAAATGTATTTTTTAACTGTTAAGTCTTGAAAGCCAAAATTATTCCTTGATTCATGGGCTGCAGAATGGATGTTGTGTTTGCAAGCATGAATAAATCTCATTGTACATCTCCATCAGAGCTCATGGGTGACCAGGTGCGTTATCAGTGAGCAGTATGAAAGGGTTTTTTTTTCCTGAGCCGTAAGTCTCAACAGTGGGCTTAAAATATTCAGTAAATCATGTTGTTAACAGATGTGCTGTCATCTAGGTTTTATTTTTCCATTTATAGAGCAGAGGCAGAGTAGATTTAGCATAATTCTTAAGGGCCCTAGGATTTTCAGAATGGTAAATGAGCACTGGCTTCAATTTAAAATCACCAGCTGCATTAGCCCCTAACAAGAGAGTCAGCCTGTCCTTTGAAGCTTTGAAGCCAGGCATTGATTTCTCCTCTCAAGCTATGAAAGTCCTAGATGGCATCTCTTTCCTATATAAGGCTGTTTTGTTTACACTGAAGATCTGTTGTTTAGTGTAGCCACCTCCATTCAGCACTTACTGCTTCACCCTGCACTTTTATGTCGTGGAGATGGCTTCTTTCCTTAAACCTCATTAACCAACCTCTGTTAGATTTCTTCTGCAGCTTCTTGGTCTCTCTCAGCCTTCACAGAATTGAGGAGAATTAGGGCCTTGCTCAGGGTTAGGTATGGCTTAAGGGAATGTTGTGGTTGGTGTGATCTTCTGTCCAGACCATTACTACTTTCTTCATATCAGCAATGAGGCTGTTTTTCTTTCTTATCATTCATGTATTCACTGGAGTAGCACTTTTAATTTCCTTCAAGAACTTTTCCTTTACATTTACAATTTGGCTGTTTGGTGCAAGAGGCCTAGCTTTTGGCCTGCCTCAGCTGTTGACATGCCTTCCTCACTAAGCTAGTCATTTTTAGTGTTTGATTTACAGTGAGAGATGTGTGACTCTTTCACTTGAACACTTAGAGGTCATTGTAGGGTTACAGTTGGCTGAATTTCAATATTATTGTGCCTCAGGGAATAGGGAGGCCCAAGGAGAGGGAGAGAGATGGGGAAAGGCTGGTCGGCAGAGCAGTCAGAACACAAGCAACATTTATCAATTAAGTTTGCGTCTGATACAGGCATAGTCTGTGGTGCCCCCAAACAATTACAATAGTAACAAAGATCACTGATCACAGATGACCATGACAAATATAATAATGAAAAAGTTTGAAATACTGCAAGCATTACCAAAATGGGACAAAGTCAGGAAGCGAGCAAATGCTGTTGAAAAAATGACTTGCTTGATGCAGGGTTGCCACAGACCTTCAATTTATAAAGAAATGCAGTATTTGCGAAGCACAATAAGGTGAAGTGCAATAAAACGGGTACACATGTAAAGTGTACAAACTTCACAGTAATGGTGTCCTTCTCCCTAATAACGCCAAAAAGATATTCAGCTATATGGGGCTGCCTGTTTTCCTTAGCGGTAAGGACCACTCAAGCTCACTATTTAAATAGATTACCTTCAAGTCATTCCTTCTCATTTACAGAAAGCATCTCTCCATCTCTCCTTGCAGGTATAAACCAAAAGTGTCTGCTCCCACAGCAATCCAGACAGTTTAGTGGCTTCAGTTTTCAGCATTCTCAGCAGCCACAGCTCTGTGGCATCTGCTGTTTTAATTCCATCTTCAGGGGGCTCCTTGCCCTCTTGAACTTTGTAATTGAAGTGGAAGTACTTTGCTCTGCTACCGTCACTGTAACCTCAGCAGCCTTTGAACTTTCACCTTACTCAACACTGCCACCCCAAGCCTGTCCTTTCCAGGGATTTGAAAGGTAGAGCAAACTGCCTGGGCTTAATTAGTGGTAACAGACACCAAAATAATCGTAATTTGCATAATGGCCTTTTCATTTTGCGAGACAACCTCAAGAGCAGGGCAACTGGTGAGGCCTTAACCCAAGTTAAATTAGTCTCTTGATGTATTTAGCGACATTCCTTTTTTTTTTTTTTTTTTTTTGCGGTACGCGGACCTCTCACTGTTGTGGCCTCTCCCGTTGCGGAGCACAGGCTCCGGACGCACAGGCTCAGTGGCCATGGCTCACGGGCCCAGCCGCTCCACGCCATGTGGGATCTTCCCGGACCGGGGCACGAACCCGTGTCCCCTGCATCGGCAGGTGGACTCTCAACCACTGTGCCACCAGGGAAGCCCGTGACATTCCTTTTTAATGTATAATTCATTTTCTTGTTCTTTTCCTGTTGATTGTGGTCTCCAAGATGAATGCAGTTTTAATGCCTTCATCCAAATCAGGGGATAATTTCCCTAGGAGGGCTTTAACCACTTCAGAGATTTTCTGTCCAGGTGGGATATGCTTCCACTCGTCCTAAAAAAGTGTCCACACAAACACTAGCAGGTTATCTGAAACTTCTTGCAGTCTAAGGCATGTGAGTAAAGTCTATTTTTCAGTCCTTGGTGGGACAGGTTCCTCTGTGTAGAGTTCCCATCTGGGGAGGTCTGACAGCAGTCTTTGGGTTATTTTTCAAGACCTTGGGGGAAAGAGCTCTGTCTCCTTTTCTGGGGTTTTCATGAGTGCCATCTGTAGGCTTAAAGCATGTTCTGGTGAGACTCTGATGTCAAGCTATTCTGGTGAAAAACTTCAGGGTGAGGTCATCAGGAAGTTAATCAGCTCATTCCCCACTGTCAGTTTTACCCAGGGAGATCCTTTTGTGGAGAATTAGGCACTCAAGTCCAAGGGAGGCTCTGGGCCTCTTCAGAGGTTCCTCTCTTTCTACCATGAGAGGCTCTCGTCTTTTATTGCTCTTCTGTTTTAGCCTAGGCAACCTGTTTTCCACTGTTCCTCCTCCTTACAGTAAGCACATGTTCCTTCCCCAATGGGGGCTTACCTCTCTTCCAGTTACTCGCCTCTGGGAATCCAGTGCTGCTGCCAAAAAAGTGGCATTTCCTTTTGCATCTTCTTTCTTCTGTTGTTGTTCCCTGTTCAACACTTTAAAAGCAACATCTAGGGCTTCCCTGGTGGCGCAGCGGTTGAGAGTCCGCCTGCCAATGCAGGGGACACAGGTTCGTGCCCCGGTCCGGGAGGATCCCACGTGCCATGGAGCGACTGGGCCCGTGAGCCATGGCCGCTGGGCCTGCGCATCCGGAGCCTGTGCTCCGCAATGGGAGAGGCCACAACAGTGAGAGGCCCGCGTACCACAAAAACAAAACAAAACAAAAGCAACATCTACCAGTTGAGAAGGGTTCATTCCAAATGGCCCATCTAATTTTTGCAACTTTCTCTTGATACCTGAGGCACTTTGCCCCAAAAGGTCAAATTGACCACTTTAATATTTTCAGGGGCCTCGGGATCTGCATTAGTATGATGTCTGTAGGCCTGATAAATCCTTTCCAAAATTCAGAGAGGTTTTTGTTTTGCTGAATTTCTTGAATTTTGTTCAAAATCTTTTGCTTTGGTTTTCCTTTCCAAAGCTCTGCCAAGATGCACTAATAAGTAGTGCTCTAATAAGGGCCTTTTTCCCTTACGGGGGTCCCAGTTTGGTTCAGCTGTGAGTGCTACCAAGTGGGCTTCAGGTGTAGAGGATCCTCCCTATAAGGAGGGTTGCGATCTTTCCAACTAAAGAAGTCTGAGAGACCTAGCCGGCTGGTCGTTTGCATTTAGGCCCCCTACGAGATAATGGCACGAGAGAAATTGCACGAGAGAAATCCCCTGTCCTGAAACCAAATTGGGTGCCCTGTCGAGTCTTAGATCGCGATACCAGACCAAGTCCCTGTGCCAGAAACTAACACAGGATTTTCTAATCGATCCCTATAAGGAGGGGAAGCCCTGAGCCTCAGTGTCAGGAATTGGGGCTGTATAAGAATGGAAGGTGGTGGAAAGGGTGGATATATTGGCATAATGTCCAGAGCCTCTGGAACAGCTAGCTCAGCCAGAGGAGTTAAGGTTTGAAGCAACATATCCTCACTCTCACTCCCTTCTTTTTCTTATGTTTCCTGATAATAGTACAAATGCTTGCACATGAAGGATTTCACCATTCTTCCCTGTTTCTTCACAGAATAGCTATAGAGTTATTCAAAAGCCACTGTAAAACCATAGCTAGCAATTGATCATCTAACCATTAAAAGGATGGTTTTTTGCTTTGGCATCAACCAACTGGGATTACAATGCAATTGAACAGAATCTTGATTACCGCCGCGACAAACAATGTAAGATAATTAGTAAAATTATGACTGGCTTCACTTACCAGCATATACCAGAATTTCAGAAGTCCCATACAATTTCTAGAATGTGTATATTAATAACATTTACTCATATGATACAATCTAAGAAGTTTTATCACCACTCATTTGATAATGCCTCCCATGCAGTTCAACACACCAAATAAGCCCAATTAATTTAATATTCCTCTCTCTCAGATGGAGAGAAAACAAGTAATGTGAGGTGTTCCAGGAACCCTCCAGAAAGCCCCAGAGTTAGCCAGAGACCAAATGAACCTCACTTAGAAATTGATCTTTGGGAAGTTTGTCAAAAATATCAGAAAGTTTTAACCAGTGATAAAAGATCTCAATGGCAAATACAGGTCACTTAAAAAAACTCACAATTACCAAAAGCAGTTCAATATTTTACGAAAACTTTGACCTCTTAGAGAACCAAATTCATGTTTTTTAACCACTTTACCTTTAAGATTTATTTTCTTAATTAAGTTCAGTCTTATTTTAGATTTTAGTTTAGTTTCAAGTTATGAAAATCTAGAAACACTATTCTAGATAGATATTCCTAAAACATTATTCCCATAGTTTACCCAAAACTCTTTACTTCATTTACCTCTATTTTATTTAGTTAAAAGCTTTTGTAACAGGAATAATAAGGTCTTATTTGATTTCTAGTAAACCTAGGCATAATAAAAGTATTATACTTAAAGTTGATGACTCTAAAGATATATCTGTATCAAACCAACAACCTTACGCTAACTGTAACACCAGATATTAATTCAATAGTGAATAGTTCCTAGATCACGTGAACCTGAAACTCATTCTGGCCAGTTTCTTTTATATTTGAGTATTTATATAAGAACTTAATTTCCTTTAACCAAATTAAATAGAGTTCTTTTACAAATTAATTTTGACAATGCCACACATCTATAAACACATGTACAAACACACAAACACAGGGACCTCATAGTTCCCATTCCAAAATTTTAACCATGAATTGGGTACAACAATGTAAAACCCATCAGTTGCAAAAGAGGCTGGATTCAAATTGGATTTCTGGCAGATGGGATAAATCAGGGTCACCCATGAAGATAGCTAAAGCCTTTTAAACTAATATTTATGGAAAAGACACTTCTGTTTCTATTTATAGTTTTGGTGATTTCCAAGTGGAACCTTTCTCTTCTTCCTCGGAATGCCCCACTCTTGGACAAGAACAGACAGTTTTTTTTTCCTGTTCCTTTCCTCCATTTGACATCAGTAAAAGTTTTAAGTATCACAAAACTGATTTGGCTATAAATGGAGAAACAGTACCAAACAAAATGAAAAACCCAAAGAACAAACAGAAAATCCTAAATAAACCCTCAGGTTTGGTCTTGGCCTTTTACATATGCCAATGACACAGGAGACCATAAACGACGTAATTAACACAGCAAGGGTAAGCAGTACATGGTGCACAGGGTGCCGAGATAACCCTGCCTAACCCTCCTGTGGAGATCCTAACAGGTATTGCAGCCATACATTGTTACAATAAAATATCATCTTCCTCTCACCCATGGGGTCATAGCTGTAATCAGATCCCTTATCCAAAATGCACCTTAGAGGACTTTCTTTAGGGATAGTTGAAACATTCCCCATTTTTAAAGATAGAAATTCAAGACAAACAAAACACAAACGGCACACACAATGCTAGCATCCAAAGAAACAAACGAACTGGTTCACAAATCGGGTAAAAGACCAACAACTCTTTCCTCTCTCCCACAAGGTACCCCACTCAAAAACAAAACAAATTGGCTTATTCTGGAGAAAAAGCCCCAAACAGAGAGGAAATAAAGTTTCCGGCTGTATACACTGTAGCAACTCACCCTACTGGATGGAGCCTGTTGGCTCCCAAATGTCGATTCCTTGCTCTAACTGCCAAGTGCTGGGGCAGCCGGTGCTGCTTGGGGGAACTTTGAAAAGAAGACTCTCAGGACAAGTGGTCCTGGCAGGTGCTAGGTCTACCTCCAAAATTCCCCAACTGGGACCGGCTAGCCACGAGCAGCAAGGCTCCTGGATGGCTCATCAAAATTTGTTACTGAGCCCTAGCTTGTACTGCTTGCCACACAACAGGCCAATAAACTGAGAGATGAGTTCCTGGGGCAAGGAACAGCGACTCTATTCAGAAACCCAGGAAAGTGAGAAGATGGTGGACTCGTGTCCCCAAAGAGCCATTTTGCCTGTGTTAGAATTCAGGCTTCTTCATGAAATTTAACTCTTAAATATTATAAACTGTTTTATCCTGTTGCATCTGACCATGCTCCATTACTCTGTTTTTATTTCAAAGATTAGATGTTGGATCTTTGTCAAAACTGGGGACTGTTAAATCTAAATTCATGTTTGGTATTGTTTCATTTATCATTTTCATTCATTGATAATACACAGTGATCATACATTTCTATAACACCAAGACAGAATAAAATAAATATAAGATGCATCTCTCATCCTTAACTATACCCCTCCCCCTCCCTCAAAATAAAAAGAATTTGGGCTTCTTTATACTAAAAGGGGAGGGAGTAAAGTCATACATTTCCTGGTTCCAGTCAGCTTCCGGAGGGTGTGTTAATTCTTCCTCCCTGCAGTCATTCACAGGTGGGCCTGGTTAGGATGTTTCCTGTGAGCTAAACAAAGGTATTTTAGCTTAATGCTCATTACCTGGGAGGCCGGGTTCCCAGAGATGGGCCATTATGTATAACTTAAGCTTATAGGCAACATCCCTTTAGTGATTAACTTGTAATAGAATACAAAAGGTTCTTCCCTATTACAATATTATATAAATAAATAATAGGGAATCCTAATTCCACTTGGAGGATCATTGTGAAAGGATGCTTGAAAGTTGTGCAGTCAATCCATTCCTCCACTCTAAAATGTATCCCTTAAAGAAGGTGTGGTACATATATACAATGGAATGCTCAGCCACAAAAAAAGAACAAAATAATGCCACTTGCATAAACATGGATGGATTAGAGGGTATTATGCTAAGTGAAATAAGTCAGACAGAGAACGACAAATACTGTACGATATCACTTTTATGTGGAATCTAAAATATGACGCAAATGAACCTATCTATGAAACAGAAACAGACTCACAGACCCAGAGAACAGACTTCTGGTTGCCAAGGGGGGAGGGGGATGGGGGAGGGATGGATTGGGCGTTTGAGGTGGCAGATGCAAACTATTATATATAGAATGGATAGGCAAAAAGGTCCTACTTTATAGCACAGGGAACTAAATTCAATATTCTGTGATAAAACATAACGGAAAAGAATATAAAAAAGAAGGTGTATGTATGTACAACTGAACCACTTTGCTGTTCAGCAGAAATTAACACAACATTGTAAATCAACCATACTTCAATAAAAAAATACATCCCTGACTTAATTACACCTTACCACATGCTGTCTGTCTGGAGCACATAGTTTGAGCCCCTCACCCAAATTACTTTTTTTTTTTGCGGTACGCGAGCCTCTCACTGTTGTGGCCTCTCCCGTTGCAGAGCACAGGCTCCGGACGCGCAGGCTCAGCGGCCATGGCTCACGGGCCCAGCCGCTCCGCGGCATGTGGGATCTTCCGGGACCGGGGCACCAACCCGTGTCCCCTGCATCGGCAGGCGGACTCTCAACCACTGCGCCACTAGGGAAGCCCCCAAATTACTTTTATTTGTTCTATATACTAGTGTTGTGCTACTGGTTTTCACTGCAGAATATTATTTTGAAAAAATGATAACAGTCTATTAACCAATAAGCTTAAAAAAATCTCTTGTTATTAATTTGATCTCCTGTAGACCCATTTTTGCCCTCCCCTCCCACCTCTACCTTCTCATTCAGACTTTAGGAGGTATCCATTGCCTCAGAAAAGGGATGTGAAAAGAAGTTAGAAGTAACAGTGAATTGTCAGCCTTTGAATTTCAGAATAAACTTCTGAGACTCAGAGCAGAGATAATACTTTGAGAAAACAGGGTTTTAAGTCTCTCAAGTCAGGATTTTGAGGTTAAAAATTTCATGACCATGAAGAACCTTGGATATGAACCTTGTTGCATAAATAATACATTTGAGAATACTGTGGGGAAGGGGGACTAGGAAAAGCCTGAATAAATGGCGACTACTCCTAATTGGCTGAGTTTCCCCTGAACTGACTAAGATGACATTTTTTTCACCAGGTGAAATGGGATCCAGGGCTCAAGATATAAATTAAGTCTAATATAAAGTAATAAAGAAAATTACACATCTCGTGTAACTTTACACATCTCGTGAAACACGCTCCTGCCCTGAGCAGGGAGATATAGAGGCTATTGTTGCTATAGGGTTCTCATGGGGAGGCCCCACAGGAAAAAATTCTTGGGTCTCAGTATCAGGAATATTTTCTTCCTCTGGGCAAATGGTTTATTTTTAGTCTGGGAAATTGTGACTCATGGATCTGATTGAATGTCTCTCCTAATTTTGGCTGCATGGAAGCGTGGAGTCAGCTCTGAACCCTACCTGCCTTTTGCGGTGGGTAGAACCTCACAGCATGCATTTCATCTGCTTACGTCATACTGGTGACTATTTTTTCTGCTCTATGCCTTTACTTACTTTCAATCTGGTTGGACTTTCTGGGAAGCAGACCTTGAGACAGAATTTAAGGTGCAGGATGTTTACTAAGGAGTACCCTTAGAATCAACACCTATGGGAGGGTGTGGAGAAGAATCAAGATTGGGGAGGGGGAGAAGCTGAGCTTTAACGCAGCCCCAGTGATAGCCTCAGCTGACCCCATGGGGAGCTCTGGAGGTAGAATGGGCTCTCAGAGCTGTTCAAATTTGTGCTGGGGCACCAAGTTCTTCACTGGAGAAGGGCCTTGGTAATGCATCAGTCTGAATGTTTGTGTCCCCTAAAATTCAAGTGTTGAAACCTAGTCTTTGAAGTGGTGGTGTTTGGAGGTGGGACCTAATTTGGGAGGTAGTTAGGTGATGAGGGCATAGCCCTCATGAATGGGATCAGTGCCCTTATAAAAGAGACCCCAGAGAGCTCCCTCACCCCTCCTGCCATGTGAGGACACAGCAAGAAGATGGCCGTCTGTGAACCAGAAGCGGGACCTCACCAGACACTGAAACTGCTGGCACCTTGGTCTTGGTTTTCCCAGCCTCCAGAACTGTGAGAAATAAATGGCTGTCATTTCTATGCTACCCAGTCTAGGGTAATTTGTTATAGCAGCCTGAACACACTAGGACAATCAGTGTCCACCACACTTATTTTTTAAATCTACTATAAATTTTTAAAAAAATCATAAATTATTTTTGGAACAAGGGCACAAATAAAATAAGTAGTTAAAAATAAGTGACCCCTTGGGCTTCCCTGGTGGCACGGTGGTTGAGAGTCCACCTGCCGATGCAGGAGACACGGGTTTGTGCCCCAGTCCGGGAAGATCCCACATGCCACGGAGTGGCTGGGCCCGTGAGCCATGGCCGCTGAGCCTGCGCGTCCGGAGCATGTGCTCTGCAACGGGAAAGGCCACAACAGTGAGAGGCCTGCGTACCGTAAAAAAAAAAAAAAAAAAAAAAGAAAGAAAAAAAAAAGTGACCCTGGGGACTTCTTTGGTGGTCCAGTGGTTAAGGCTCCATGCTTCCAGAACCGCAGGGGGCACAGATTCAATACCTGGTTAGGTGACTCTGTCCTCATTCTTGCTTACTTATGTTATGTCGTCTCTTAACTTAACTTTGATCCTGAGTCTTTGCATGTACTGTTCCCTAAGACTAGAATGAGCTCTCTCTTCTTTGACTGTGAGAGTGTGAAAGAACAGGTCTACAGTAGAAGAAAACTGGATTCCTTCTCCAAGGCCCAGAATGTTATCACCTCTTCGGTGGAGGGTTTGCTACCCCCTCTGAAGAGTCAGCTGCCTCCTTCTCTCTCTCTGCCAAGCCCCCAACATCACACACTCATAATCCCTCCTCCACAGACAAGACTTGTCCTCAAATCTGACCCCTTTTGAGCATTCTCTTTATAGAACAGTGCCACCACCAATCCACTGGTGCCAGAATCCTGAGGGTGGGTTCCTATCTATCGCCAAGTCCTGTAATTTTTATTTTAAAAATATCTCTCTAGCCCTCCATTTCTATTTCCAGTGCCACTCCCTCCTTACAAGCTCTTATTATATCTCTTGCCTGTACTATCTTAGTAGCCCCCTGTCTTTCTCCCAGTGTCTATTCTTGCTGTCCCAGCAACCCATTCTCCACACAGAAGCTGGAGGACTTATAAAACTGTTCACCTAATCGTGTCACCCTGTTTTAAGCCTGTTAATAGCTCTCCCTCTGGGCCTGCAAGACTTGCCCATATCCCCTGTCTCACCACCCTCATCAGTTTTCCTCTCCTCCCTGCTGTTTTCTGGACACACTGGCTTGTTTTTGATTCCTCCAATGGGCTGTGACGTTCTTCTCCCCACGGTCATCTCTCATTGTGATCTCTCTTTCTGGTCTGCTTTTCCTTCACCTCTTCTGAAGACTAATAACTCCTGTTCATCCTTCAGATTTCAGGTCAGAAAACTCACCCTCCAGGAAGCTGTCCTTAAATTCCTAACTAGGTCAGCCCTCTCATTTCATGATCTCTATCCATTGTGCTTTCGCAAAGTACTGGTCACATGGCAATTTCATAATTAAGAAAAGACTTTAACATCTTTCTCTTCTACTAGAATATAAATTCCACAAAGATTGGGATATCTTGATGACCTCAGCATTCCCAATGCCTAACACAGGTCCTGAACATAAGAGGTGCTTTCTGTTTTGTTTTACATACTGGATAAATATGTACTTATTTACTGAGTTTCTTAAAGGCATGGACAATTTACTAGTCAAGGTCCTGGCATAGTATCTGGCATATGTTGGATATTCAATACATGTTTGTTGGATGAATGTCTTGAATCAACTAATTGAAGGGCTGTCTTGGGGAAGAGGAAGCAGACATTTCGTGTGGCTGCAGGAAAGAGAATTAAGACCAAAGGTTAGAAATTACCAAAAGGCAGAATTTTCCAAAAAGCAATCCAAAGGATGAGTAACCTAATAGGAATCACATAATAGGATGCTTTTGGGTTTTGGGATTATGGGAAATTTTTGTTGTATTTTATTTTAATAGTCCTTTTTTGTTTTCTGCACTTTCTACAATAAATATTATTTTTATAATCAGAAAATATTAATTTAAAAAACATGTGGACTGGTGATAAAGTAATGGATTCTCTGTCCCTAGAAGTGTTTGAACAGCTGGGAATGACACCTGCCAATGATGACAAGGAAGGGACTTCTCCATGGTTGGGGCAGAGGAGGTTGGACCCTACGTGCTCTAAGGGTCTTCTAACTCCAACACCCCATGATACTGTTAACTGAATGATAAGTGCTGAGCCCCCTTTCTTGGAAGAACTTGGCCTAGTTTACATGGCTGTCTTACATTCTGCCACTGACTTCCTTACACTGGAAGCTCACAATGACAGTATTGGCTGCAGTGGAATTTGATTTGTGTTCACCTGAGGCTGATATAACAGGAGGGTTTCTGGACATTATAGTGATGTCAAGAACATGAATATACAGGTGAGGGATGTTTGTGTGTAAAAGCTTAAGATATCCCTCTATGAAACGTTTTAGTGAGTCCTGATTAAAATGTTCTCAAATCAGCACTTAAAGCACACATATCCCAAGGATTATACTTCATGGTTAATCTTTCAAGATAGACATTTCCAAACCGTGGTTTTGGTTAAATTAAAAAGATGGGCCTTACTCTGATTTTTGTGTTTATGAGCTAGTTTGGGCAAACAGGATCATTGCTTTTCTCTCTTAACAGAAAAGACGTTTAGAACAATTCCTCCATATTACAATAGCTTTGAATTAAGAGGAATAGAATACTTCCAGAGGTTATCGCATGTGTAGGAGTGAATCTCAGTTAAGAACAGTGCAACACACACAAAGTTCTTCTGATTACATGAAATCCCGGCCTAATTACATAGATAGAGAGAGCGAGGGGGAAATCTAAGACAATGACATAATAAGACTGATTTCTACAAACTACATGTCAACATTGTTTTGCTGTCACAACTCCTGTGTAAAAGAATATGTGCATGTATATATGTATAAATGTGTACTATACTGACAAATCTGTATTATCCTGACATAAGTGGACTGGTAGTTAAAGAATAAAACAAGGCAAAAAAAGAATTCTAAAAGAATTCAAAAAAGAAAAATTAGAATTTACTATTATCTGTCTCCTCCCAAGTTTCCAGTGAGGTCTCATGGAGCACTTGTTATTTCTATTAACAAATAAGTTTGTCATTTGTTTGCGTACTTTCCACTTTTACATTACTTGAGTATTTTATAACTCTTCTAAGTTCTCAGTACCAAAGTGAATTCTAATCATTTTATGACTGAAAGACAAAGGAAGTGTATTTTCTTTCTATTTGACGAAAGCTTTAAAAAGGTTTGTTCAAAAAGGCATCAGGAATTATGTAAACACAATGTGTCTGATTATCATCTTATAGAGTAACGCACAAGAAAGTTCCAGGATTTCTGGCTCCCCTCCCCATACCCCCAGAAAGTTTTTTCTTTGAAGTAGACAAGTTCAATATGTGCGGCGTTGGGGGTGTAGAATGAGAAGAATGTCAATATGGAAACTGCTCTGCGAGGCTGGGGTTCTCATGGCAGCACCCAGGAGCTCAGGCCTCCAGTGGAGCTGGTGGCCTGTCCCGCCAAGAACAAGGCTGGAAGGACTTGTGTAACCTGGTAATAGAAGGACAGAGAAGAGGAGGTGGAAACCTGTCTCATCAAAGCGCACTGAATAGAAGCTTCCTTACCCAGGCAAGTACCTGGAAAAGCCCAGCCTTGGGGCCTGTCCTGATCTGCTATAGTTCATACAGTGGATCCATTCTACCCACTGTGCTCCTCCGTGGGTCCCCAGCTTCCAACTTGGCTCCAGGCCTTGCCTCCCTACTCTTGTCTCTGGCATGACTGACCTCTATAGGACTCATCTGGATATGCCTCCTCCTTCTCGGTCTGGATTCCTCTTCAGACACCATCCCAATTTACCCCCATGCTCCCCCATCTGTGACAGTGGATAAAAGACACACCACATGCCCCTACCCTCAGCCCTGCCATCCTAGTCCATTCCCTATGGAGCTTCCCTGCCAGGGCAGGGTACTTGGATAAAGGAGAGTACAGGAAGGGAGGCACAGAGGCACCAGAAACATGGCTTGTTGTGTGGACATTAGCTATTTCTATTTCCATCAAAACAGAGGGTGTGGTGGTTAATTTTATATGTCTACTTGACTGGCCCAAGGGATGCCCAGATAGCTGGTAAAACTTATTTCTGGGTGTGTCTGTGAAGGTGTATCTGGAAGAGATTAGCACTTTGAATCAGTAGACTGAATAGAGATCCACCCTCACCAATGTGGGTGGGTCTCATCCAATCTATGGGGACCTGAACAGAACAAGGAGAACCCTGGCTAATACAGAGGGTAAGCACGCACAGGAAGGGCTGATCTCATACCTTTGAGAATGGGTGCATTTTGAAAGATTTTAAAATTTCTTATATTTGCCATATGATTTACTGTTCACAAAACTTTTACATACAGTTTTGAATACTGTGGAACCCTTAAATTAATACTTACTTTTGATCATTTATTTGCATTTTTTCTCCTATTATTTACCAGTTCTGAAATTGGGATGTGTCTTACAATCAGTGGTGTTTTGCGATCGTCATCCGGCAGGAATGACTGTGACCAGGTATCACTTGAACTGGGCCCCAGCTCTTTGTGTTGTAACTTCAACTGAATTGTGTACATGGTTGACACTACATGTTTAGTATGTAAACTGCTGTTTAGTATGTCTTAACAAATTATAATATGATTTGACTTTGAAACAAAAATTTATCATGTACATAGAAAAGCACAGAAATAGAGGATTGGGATGAAATGTGACATTAGTGAACCAAAGAGCCAACATTGGAGTAATGACCACGGTTCCATATGGTCATGCAAAGCAACCACCAAGTGTTTTACCTAAGAAAGGAAGATATCAACACGTAATAAAGCCATGTTTCACTGTGTTGCCGAAATAGATACCAATCTATAGAATTACCTATCACATAACATGCAAAGTACCTAAAGTCAGAAAGAAATTGCTAAATCCCTCAGAATAGATAAAAGACATTTTGGTAAAACACTACTCATTGGACTGTTATTAAGGTATTGCATCATAATGTCATTGGTAGGATTTCTTTTTTCCATAGTGGTAGATAAAAAAGTGGAGTGTTATTACCATGCACCTATTAAGATAAAGGTTCTCTGCTGGAGGCTTTTACATGACATTTAATCCTCATAACAGTTGTACTCCATAGATAATATTATCCCCAACCCAGAGATGAGAGAGGAGTGATTTTCTCAGGTTGGTAATTCAGTTTGGGTAGAAGTAGGACTCGAATCCTCACGTGTCCATGCCCAAATCCTGTGCTGCTTTCTCCAGACTCCGCTGCCTGGGGAGAACTCTCCCTGATTTTCCAACCCCTTTGTCCTTCAGAAGCATCCCTGGGGAGGAACCTCCCCACCCCCAAGGGGTCTATACCCTGGTGCTATTCTGGAACAAGACAACATCTTGGGTTTTTCATCCAAAAACTTAGTTAGCTTTTGGGAACTAGAAATACTGACTGGGGCATCTGTGGTATTTACTTCTCTGCAACGCACCCTGAATTTATCTCACATATTCTCTTGCCTCATCTCAGAATTGTTTCCTAAAATGGGGAATGTTTTTTCAACCAGGTAATCTATATTTATGTTTAAGAATAAGTCATAATAAATAAGCCCTAAAGTAGGCAAACGGAAGATGACCCAGTAAATGTCCCTCAACATCACCAGCCAAGGATTTTCTAGAAAACCTAGTGTTAGAAAAATATTGAATATTTATTTTTACCAAACTCCAGGTTCTCAAGAAGTAACCAGATGGGAGTCTCACACATAAACATTTATGTTTCCACAGCTATCTGGGAGGAAAAAAGAGTCAAAATGAAGTCAAAATGAAAACCACTTGAATTTCTGTCTATGATTATAATTGTATTCATACCAACATATTTAAAGGTTTAAACATGTTTAGAAAAGTGGTTTCTTCGTAGGTCGGGATCAGCAACAGCAGCTCCCTTGGGAAAGGCCAATCTGTGGTAAGCCAGCTGGCCACAGGGGTGCAAGTGCCAGAAATATCAGTGGGAAGACAATGATTCTAAAATGCCTAGTGTGATGCTGAACTCGGGAAAATCTGCCTGCATTTGGAATTACTGCATCATGGAATGTAACCAGAAAGATCAGTCTTTACATTTCATATATTTACTTCTTTTTAGAACCGGTTCAAAGGCTCTGAGAGTTGTGCTTTAAACTAGAGGCATCTAGTTAATTAAACCACAAAAATAATTCTTTTCCTCCAAATTGAGTTCATAGGGCCATTCTCTTCTTTTTTTAAGACAAGCATTCAGTGAAAACAGAATCAGGGAGTAACTGGTGTTTTACTGTAATCCCTCTTCTGTGAAAGGTTTGAGCACATTACTGGCATTTAAATTATTAATAATATAGTGTCACTTACTACTCTATTTCTATTTGTCTGTTACCAATTTTTCCTAATTGATGAAACCATCTAGGGTTACTCACTGACTCTTAAGAATGAGCTGGCAGATTTAAAAACACTATTTAGAGAATTATTTAGGACTATGCGTATTCTCACCCTTTTCCTGCCCAACTTCATAGAAGGAGATGTCCCTTTAGTCCAAGGTGAATCACTTATCTAGACTCTGAATGTATACATTAAAATTAAATTTACCACCTGTCTCACCTCTCAAACTGTTGCTTTGGAATTTTCTATCTCAATGAATGCTATCATCATGCATCAAGCTTCCCCAGAGCACCTTGGAGTCATCAGAGACTCCTTCCTTCCCATTTTTATACCCCAGCTCCATCCAATCCACTAGTGTCCTGTCCATTTGATTAGTTCAATATTTTCCCTGCATTTCCATTTTCCTCTATCTCCTCTGCTACTACATCGGTCCTCACTACCTTCCAAGAACCTCCCAAATCACCTCCCTACTACAATCCATTCTCTATACCATGATCAAAATTATTTCTCTAAATGCAAATCTTCTTAAAACCTTTCAATATGTTTCACCATCTTAAGGAAAAAATTCAAGATCCTTAGCATGGAACCAAGCCCTTCATGCTATGACCCTGCAGGCCTTTCCAGCATCATTCTGCACCATCTCCCAACAGGTCCCTTATGTTCCAATCCCAGGCGAGGACTTGCTGTTTTGCAAGGAGACCATGTTCCCTCTTCCTCCTTCACCTCTGCAAGGCGGTTCCCTCTACTGGCCATTTGCTCCTTGTCTGCCCATGACACTCCTACTAGTTCTTTAAGAC